>NC_029789.2:26804180-26807943 GCF_000816755.2 Arachis ipaensis
TTTACCATAAAGTGGCATTTTTTGAAATTCAATACAAGGTTTGTATCAACACATCTATCTAATACTCTAGATAATCCATCTAAGCAAAGGTTAAAAGAATCACCATAAACGCTAAAATCGTCCATAAAAACTTTCATACAGTCCTCAATAAGATCAGAGTAAAGGCTCATCATGCACCTTTGGAAAGTAGCTGGTGCATTGCACAAGCCAAAGGGCATTCTCTTATAAGCATAAGTCCCAAAAGGACATGTAAAAGTAGTCTTTTCCTGATCCTCAGGAGCTATATGAATCTGGAAATAACCTGTGTAACCATCTAGAAAGCAATAATGTGATTTACCTGACAGACGATCCAGCATTTGATCAATGAATGGAAGTGGGTAGTGATCCTTACGGGTAGCTTGGTTGAGACGCCTGTAATCAATGCAGACTCTCCAAGCATTCTGAACTCTAGTTGCTATGAGCTCTCCATGCTCTTTCTTCACAGTAGTAACTCCGGACTTCTTGGGCACCACTTGTACTGGGCTTACCCATTTACTGTCTGAAATGTGATATATGATACCGGCTTCCAATAATCTGGTCACTTCCTTTTTGACAACTTCCAAGATGGTGGGATTCAATCTTCTCTGGGGTTGACGGACAGGTCTTGATCCCTCTTCTAAAAATATTCTGTGCTCGCATACTTGAGGGTCGATTCCCACTATGTCTGCCAAACTCCACCCAATTGCTTTCTTATGTTTCCTCAGTACATCAAGTAACTGCTCTTCTTGTTGAGAAGTCAATTCTCTTGCAATAATAACCGGAAGCTTCTGCTCATCCTCAAGGTAAGCATATTTGAGATGTGGAGGGAGAGGTTTCAATTCTAACTTTTGATCATGGGTAAGCTCTGGATTATCTGGGGCTTGCGAAAATGGTGAAGTGTCCTCATTGTCAGTTAAGAGGGTCCCCACACTTGGATCTTGTCCAGTGTGCCTCTCTTCAAACTCTTCTTTTTGAAATTCAGCCACACTCTCGTCTATGACATCACACTGGAAGATAGAACGATCTTCTGGGGGGTTGTCAATGACTCCATTCAGATTGAAGATCACTATGCGGCCATCTATTTCAAAGGAGTATGTTCCTGAAAAAGCATCCAATTTGAATTTTGATGTCTTTAAGAATGGTCTTCCAAGTAAGATTGATGATGGCTTATCTGAATCATTATGGGGCATCTCCAAGATATAAAAATCAGTGGGAAATGTGAGCCCTTTAATGTTCACCAAAACATCTTCAGCAACTCCAGCCACTGTAATAATGCTTTTATCTGCTAACACAAAACGAGCTGCCGACCTTTTTAAGGGAGGGAGCCTTAAAACATCATATATAGACAAAGGCATTATACTGACACATGCTCCTAAATCACACATGCAATCATAAATTACTACACCACTAATAGTACAACTAACTATGCAAGGACCTGGATCACTACATTTTTCAGGTAATCCTCCCATTAAAGCAGATATAGAACTACCTAAAGGAATAGTTTCTAATTCATTAATTTTGTCTTTGTGGATACATAAGTCTTTTAGGAACTTTGCATATTTAGGTACCTGCTGAATAACATCAAAAAGGGGAACAGTTACCTCAACCTTTTTGAATATTTCTACCATTTTAGGATCAGGTTCCAGCTGCTTCCTGGGCTTCCTTGCAAGTTGTAGAAATGGAATGGGAGTAGTGTTTTCTGTGGTGCCTGTGCCTTTTGGTGCTTCTTCCTGTGGTTGAGCTATCTCTTCTTTAGCTATGTCCTGTATATCCTCTTCCTCTTCAACATTTTCGATTTCCACCACCTCTTCAGCTGAGGCGTATTCTGGTGAGCTTGGTTCCTCCTGATTCCTCTCCTGCAGTGTGGTTCCGGACCTCAGGGTGATGGCATTAATGCCTCCCTTCGGATTGGATAATGGTTGAGAGGGAATTCCAGTGGTGCTTGAAGGTTGGTTACTGGAATTTTGTGCTGAACCAAGTTGTGTCAATAAAGCTTGTAGAGTAGAGGTGAAACCATTCAGACTGGCGTTAATATTGTTCACGATGGTATTTTCCATGGCCAGTTGTCTTTTCTCAAAAGCTTGTAATAAATCTTCATTAGAAGATACAGAAAAATGAGTAAACTGAGAGGTTTGCTGCTGATTGTTCGGTGGTCCTTGGTTTTGCCTCAGGTGAGGTGCTCGGTAAGGTTGATTTTGCTGCCTGTTATTGTTATTATTCCACCTCTGATTTCCCTGATTATCTCTGCCTCCCCTATTATTGTTGTCCCTCCAATTCTGGTTTGAATTGTCCTGCCATCCATGGTTATTATTTCTACTTTGATTGTACCCTTGGTTGGGGCGGTCATAGAAGTTGTGAGTGGATGCCACCATATTGTCTTCTTGTTGGAGCTGCGGGCATTCATCAGTGTAGTGGCTGTAATCAGCACAAATTCCGCAAATTCTTTGTGGAACTAGTTGTTGGTTTTGCTGCGGTTGAGTTTGCTGAGCTTGTTGATTCAACTGCATTTGCTTCAGCAGGTTGGTCATCTCACAGATGCTTCGATTTAGAGCAGCAGTCTCTATGCCAGAAGATACTTCTGCAACGGCTTTTGAACGACCTTGCTTCTATCTGTGGTTCCGAGTAGATTCAGCTAAATTACTGATCAATTGCCAAGCTTCATCAGTGGTCTTGTACTTCTTCATAGACCCATTGCAGGCACTTTCCAATGTGGTCTTATCTTGGGGCCTTGATGACAAGTCATCTTAGCCTAGTTTCACTAGCCTTTTTCTTTTGTTTTCAATTGAATTATGCACTTTCTTGAGCCATAAGCAAGCCAATTGGGTAGATTTTCATGCTTCCTTTGATTTAATCAACCATAGATGAATTAATACAATTTCATGAGGTTTTATGCTATAATTGTCACATGCAATTTACAATTTACAATTCCTTTGCAATTGTTTTTGTTGGATCTAGGAAGGCATTGAGATCTAGACTTGGTTATCTAGTCTCTTGGGTCCTGAGATCCGGATTTTCCATTTTCAATTCTCTGTTTACTGCTTTCAAGCTCATTTACATTTTTGTTTTAAGATCCGGTTCAATTCAAGTCATCCTTTATTTCCTCTGCTTGTTGCAATTTTACTTTCTCGTGTTTAATTTCTGCAAATCCAATTCCCAATTCCCTTTACAATTCAAGCCATTTACATTTCTTGCACTTTAAGATTCTGCAATTTACATTTCTTGCGTTCTAAGTTTCTGCCATTTAATTTCTTGTTCTTTAAGATTCAGCACTTTAAATTTCAGTTCTCTTTAAATTCAATGCAATTTACCCATTCCCTTTACTTTCCATGCAATCTAAATTCTGCAAATCACAAATCACTCAACCAAATCTTGATTCGCTTGACTAAATCAACCACTAAACTAAAATTGCTCAATCCTTCAATCCCTGTGGGATCGACCTCACTCCCGTGAGTTATTATTACTTGATGCGACCCGGTGCACTTGCCGGTTAGTTTTGGGTGTTTTGGAGAAATTCATTTTTCCACAAAAATATCCATCAAGTTTTTGGAGCCGTTGCCGGGGATTGATTAGATTGACAATGATTAAGTGAAGTGGAGATCTAGATCAAGCACTTTTTCTTTTCTGTTTCTTTAATTTTCAATTAACCCGCTAACTGTTTAAATTTTTGCTTAAGCTAACTAAAACTTCATTCTAGCAGTAGATTGAAGTGTCACTGGTTTGTGTGTTTCTTATGTTCTGCTTGTAT
>NC_029789.2:26808062-26811422 GCF_000816755.2 Arachis ipaensis
AATCAATATTTCTTTGCTCACCAAAGAAATCGCCAACCATCACAAAGGAGAGGAGTAATGGAGCTAGAAGGAGTGGACTCAATCTTGGCTCAAAACAAGATGATGCAGCAGCAGATTCAACAACAATTTGAGCAAATGGCCAAGAGGATTGATAGCCTCCAAGTTGCAGCAGTTAACACAAGCCAACCATCATCCACATGGGGGCAAAATGAAGAAACTCAAGAAGAACAACAACAAGAGCAAGTACAGTATATGCACAACCAAGGACCAAATGAAGTGTATGGTGATACATACAATCCATCCTGGAAGAACCACCCAAACCTCAGATGGGGAGATAATCACACCCAAAACCAACAACCATGGCAGAGGAACTCAAACCAAAACAACCCAAGAAGCAACCAAAACCACAACCAGCAGCAAACTAACCAGAATCCCCATAGAAAACCCCAAAACAACTACCCCAACCCCAACCAGTACCAATCCAATAACCAATCCACCAACCAAAATGCCTACCATCCACCACCCACATCTCACAACCCACCACAAGCATCACCTGAATTTCAAAGACTCACTAACTTGGAGACCCTGATAGACAAAATGTTGAAACACCAAGAAATGACAACCAAGAACCATGAAGCCTCCATAAAGAGCCTAGAGAGGCAAATTGGGCAAATCTCCAAACAGATTTCTGTTGAGAGACCTTCAAGCTCACTACCGAGTGACACAATCCCAAATCCTAAGGAAGAATGCAAGGAAATACAATTAAGGAGTGGGAGAACATTGGAGAGCAGCAAAAGACCACTAGAAGAGGAAGCCAATGATAATGATGCAATGGCAAGCAAGCAAGCTTCAAAGCAAACTCCAGAAGAGGAGGAACAATCAAAAATTCCAAAAAAGGGGAATGAAGCAATTGAAGAGCCAACAAAGAATCAAAAGCAACAAGCAGAGAAGACCTTTGTACCTCCACTGTCATATCCCCAGAGATTCAACAAGGAGGCAAAGGACCAACAATTTCACAAGTTCCTTGAGACTTTCAAGAAGTTGGAGATAAATATTCCCTTGGCTGAGGCACTGGAGCAGATGCCCCTATATGCCAAGTTCATGAAGGAGCTAATTAACAAGAAGAGAAGTTGGCAAGAAAAGGAAACTATCATGCTTACTGAGGAATGCAGGGCTTTGATTCAAAAAGGGCTTCCCCCTAAGCTTGAGGATCCAGGGAGCTTCTTACTGCCTTGCACCATTGGGGAATTAACCATCACTAAAGCAATGTGCGATCTAGGAGCAAGTATTAACTTAATACCATCCTTCTTGGTGAAAAAACTGCGTATAGAGGAAGTTAAACCGGTACAGATGTCTCTAGAGCTGGTAGATAAGTCAACAGTATACCCCAGGGGTGTGATTGAAAACCTTCTGGTCAAGGTGGACAATTTCATATACCCTGCAGATTTTGTGGTTCTAGATTCAGATGAGGATGATAGTGACTCTATTATACTGGGAAGGCCATTCTTGGCCACTGCTAGAGCGATCATAGACATAGAGCAAGGAGAACTAACTCTCAGAATGCATGATAAGAGTGTCACTCTGAAGGTATTACCAGAAGCCCAGTTTAGTAATGAGAGGATGGACTATATGGAAATTGACAAGGTGATTCACAACAACATCCCAAGGCAGAAGATTGTGCAGAATGATGAAAAAGACCAAGAGGATATTGGAGTATTAGCCACTCAAGAGAGAGATCCCCAAGGTAAGCCTACAGCCAGAAAAGAAAGATCAACAAAAAAGGGGATGAAACGCAGAAACAAAACAAAAAGGGGTTGGAAGAACAGGAAGATTCCAACAGAGGGGTTTTCCAAAGGTGACAAAGTGCAATTAATATATCAACAGCTGGGAGCAGACCAACATACTGATGACTATTACACTGTCTGCAACATACTCTCATTAGAGTACGCTGAAATTGAACACCATAGAACAAAGAGGAGGATCACAGTCAAGGGAGACAAGTTGAGGCACTACAAGCATCAACCACCATAAAAGAATTGAAGAATGTCAAGCTAATGACAATAAAGAAGCGCTTGTTGGGAGGCAACCCAACCTGAGGTAGCTTTCTTTTCATAGCTTTTTCAATAAAAATGTTGAATAATTGATATGTATTGCAAGGAGCTAAGTTTGGTGTTGCACACCAAAAACAACTTAAGGGAGAATGGAGGATTCTAAGTTTGGTGTTCCACCAAAACCTCATTTAAAAGCACATTCTAACTTCCTGCACATTGCTAGCTCCAAGCAATCAAACAGATTATTCAACCACTTAACTGCTTTTTTTTTAGTCTTAAACTTCATAACCTTTAGCAAGGACACAAAATTTTGCCTAGAGTTAACCTGCTGTATCCAGAAAAGTGGCAAGAAATTAAGTTTGGTGTTCCCACACCAAATTGAATCCACAAGCCACAATCAATTCATGCATACTAACTGGTCATCTAAGGGCTTGAGAAGCAAGCAACTTTTAAGAATTATGTAGGGAATTCTCCACCATTTGAAGACACTATGCATCATAACTCAAAAGAGGACAACAGAAGGAAGGACAAAGGAACTGCAAACCAATAGATTGTATTTACACTTAACTCTTGCTGTTGAAAAATTAAAAACAAAAAGAAAGAAAGAAAAAAGGGAGAAAAAGAAATAGCCAAAGAGTGGCAGAACAAAAGAAAAACAAAAAGAAACAAAGCTGGACACCAATAGCTTGAACCTTAGAATATATGCCTGTGGTGTCTTTGTATTAGGATCTGCTTGGATTATTAAGCTCTTTGGAGTGCATCAACACTTGATGACTTGGGTTAACTAACCCGGGATCATCAGCTGAAAGTCCACTATCAAGAGCAACCTAACTACAAGGCATTTAGTAGCCCAAAGAGGTGCTGGGCATCAATGTTCTAAGAAGGAATGTGAGCCAAGTGTCTATAGTGAATAATGTGTCAAGTATAAAGAAAAGGAAATGAACTTGCTACACATGACACTCAAATAAAACTTATGAACAAAATAATAGCCAAGGATAAAGAAATAATGAGAGGTCATAGCAGTATGTTACTTGAAGCTTGAAGGAGACTTTCTAGGCTTAAGAGTCAATAAGAGGTGAGTGTTTACATATCCACATAAAACCCCATGAACTACCAATAACACTCTACTAGCATGAACATCCTCTTCCATTTCATTCTTTCTTTTCAATAAATCATTTCTTGCTTGGGGACAAGCAAGCTTTAAGTTTGGTGTTGTGATGACAAGTCATCTTAGCCTAGTTTCACTAGCCTTTTTCTTTTGTTTTCAATTGAATTATGCACTTTCTTGAGTCATAAGCAAGCCAATTGG
>NC_029789.2:26811495-26811806 GCF_000816755.2 Arachis ipaensis
TGTCACATATTATGAAAGAATGAATATCTCATGATTTTGAGCATAGCTTTGATGTGTTTGGTTGATTAATGATAGGTGAAGAAAGCTTGGAGAAAGGTTAAAGGTTGATGGAAGGGCTAGGAGGAAGAGAGAACAAAAAGTTTGAGCAAAAGTTTTCCTCAAACTTTAGCTCAAACTTTTGGATTAATTATTAATTATGAAGGGAGCAAAAAGCTTGACCAAAAGTTTGCCTCAAACTTTTGGGCAAACTTTTGGGCAAAAAGCTGGAGCAAAAGTTTGCCTCAAACTTTTGTGCAAACTTTTGGGCAAAA
>NC_029789.2:26813434-26846639 GCF_000816755.2 Arachis ipaensis
CAAAAGTTTGCCTCAAACTTTTGCGCAAACTTTTGGGAAGAATGCTTGACCAAAAGTTTGCCTCAAACTTTTGCGCAAACTTTTGGGAAAAAAGCTTGACCAAAAGTTTGCCTCAAACTTTTGCGCAAACTTTTGGGAAAAAAGCTTGACCAAAAGTTTGCCTCAAACTTTTGTGCAAATTTTTGGGCAAAAAGCTGGAGCAAAAGTTAGCCTCAAACTTTTTGGCTAACTTTTGGCATCACAAATCAACACCGTGAAGAGCAAAAGTTTGCGCCAACGTTTGCCTCTAACTTTTTGGCAAATGTTGGCGCCATGAGTGTGCAAGGGGAGGCCAACGTTTGAGCAAAAGTTTGACCCCAAACTTTTGCCCAAACGTTGGTATCAGCAAAATGGGGTGGCTGATGTGAAAAGTTTGAGTAAAAGTTTGCCTCAAACTTTTACTCAAACTTTTACTCAAGCTTTCATGATTCCAAACCCGGTTCAATTCGGTTCTTCTCCAAACTCCAAGAGCAATCAACCAAGGCCTCTATCAACCCAATTCCATCAAGAGCAAAGGCTCAATTGAAGGCTTGAAGACCATTTGAAGAAAGTGTATAAATAGCATAGGATTTAAGTTTTTAGGAGAGCTTTCCCTTTTAGTTTTCATAGAGAGTTTTCAGAGAGCTTTTGGTGTTGAGTGAATTTTAATTTCTAAGTCTCGGGGAAGGAGAATTGAATTTCCTTCCTCTTAGTTTTCTTGCTTTCAATTTTAATTACAATTGTCTTGGATCTTGGGTTGGAGAATTGAAGGAAATCTGTTTCAATCTCATCCTGAGACCTCTCTCTCTCTGTTTCATTTTACTGCATAATTGAATTTCCATTTTGGTTAATTGCTTCTGTCTTCTACTTTCTCTGCAATTTACAATTTACAATTCCTTTGCAATTGTTTTTGTTGGATCTAGGAAGGCATTGAGATCTAGACTTGGTTATCTAGTCTCTTGGGTCCTGAGATCCGGATTTCCCATTTTCAATTCTCTGTTTACTGCTTTCAAGCTCATTTACATTTCTATTTTAAGATCCGGTTCAATTCAAGTCATCCTTTATTTCCTCTGCTTGTTGCAATTTTACTTTCCCGTGTTTAATTTCTGCAAATCCAATTCCCAATTCCCTTTACAATTCAAGCCATTTACATTTCTTGCACTTTAAGATTCTGCAATTTACATTTCTTGCGTTCTAAGTTTCTGCCATTTAATTTCTTGTTCTTTAAGATTCAGCACTTTAAATTTCAGTTCTCTTTAAATTCAATGCAATTTACCCATTCCCTTTACTTTCCATGCAATCTAAATTCTGCAAATCACAAATCACTCAACCAAATCTTGATTCGCTTGACTAAATCAACCACTAAACTAAAATTGCTCAATCTTTCAATCCCTGTGGGATCGACCTCACTCCCCTGAGTTATTATTACTTGATGCGACCCGGTGCACTTGCCGGTTAGTTTTGGGTGTTTTGGAGAAATTCGTTTTTCCACAAAAATATCCATCAGGCCTCATACCTTGTGTGATATAGCTGAGTAGCACGATCTTGTCAATCATGTGGTGGGGGCATGCTTCCAGAAGATTATTGAAGCGCTCCCAGTATTCAAAGAGAGTCTCATTGTCATCCTGAACAATTGTAGAGATATCCTTCCTCAGTTTATTAGTAACTTCAGATGGAAAGAATTTCTCCAGAAACTTCTTTCTGAGTGTATCCCAGTTGGATACATTTGCTAGAGGTTGAGTGTAGTACCACTCTCTTGCTTTTCCCTCAAAAGAGAACGCGAAAGCTTTCAACAGAATAGAAGTTTCATCTGCACCATCGCGCCTGACAGTAGAACTGGCTGCTTGGAAATCTCTCAATTAAAAAATTATTAAAATGGTTACGTTGCGAGTATAGTTCTTAACTCACCGAAAATCTGCCGATCAATTTAGAAATATGTCACAGAGAGTTTAAATTAAAATTACTGGGAGTTTTAAGTCCCAGGTCGTCTCCCAACGAGTTGCAGAAAAGTGTGATGTTTTATTAATCAGATGTTCCAAGAAGTTGAGCAAAGTAAATTGGAATTTAAATTGAGGAATTTTAAATAATATAAATAAAAGCCTTGACTGGGAGTTGATCAGTTAGAATTTCTATCATTGATGGAGTGATTTTTAAGATTGATTTATAATTAACGGTTACTCTGTTTGGTTATCCTTTACTAGATAAGGGAAAGTCAAACAAGTTGGACTGCCAGATCTATTCACGAGTCACAACCCACTTAGTTCAAAGGGATTAGCGTTGGTGACAGGATAGCAATCCAACATTTAACCCAACTATAAATTTCTCCTTCAATCCTTCCAACTCAAGAGTTCCTTTTAATCAACTCCCCATCAAGTGAGGAAACTACTCACGCATTGTAAATAAAGAAACCATGGCACATAAAAGGGAATTAAAAGAAGACGTGATTATTGGAATTGAAATTGAATTAAAGAGAAATAATTCTTGCATTAATTAATCATAAAAGTATCTGAATGACAAAATTGAACATAACAAAGAACATAGAAGAATAAAACCAAGTTAAGAGAACAAACTAGAGTGATGAAGTCTTGATGAGGAAATAACTCTTCTCAATGTTCCAATGCTAAGATCAATTGAAAATTAAAATCCTAAAAACTAGAGAGAAAAACCTAAGAGAGTGAAAAAACTAGATCTAAAACTACTGAATGAATGTGTGTATTGTTTCTGCATATTCTCTGACTCTAGTCTGCTGTTCCGGGCCAAAAACTGGGCCGAAATAAGGTCCAAAATCGCCCCCATCGAATTTTGCAGATTATGCAGATCGCACATGTCACGCGATCGCGTCATCCATGCGGACGCGTCACTTGCGCTTTTCCTCTCCGCGCGTTCGCGTCGTCCACGCTATCGCGTCGCTGCGATTTGCGCTCCTTCGCGCGGTCGCGTGAGCCATGCGACCGCGTCACTTCTCACTGGTTATCTCCTCAAATTCTTGTGTTCCTTCCATTTTTGCTAGCTTCCTCTCCAATCTCCATCTCATTCATGCCCTATAAGGCCTGAAACACTTGACACACAGATCACGGCATCGAATGGAATAAAGGAGAATTAAAAGTAAATAATTAAAGTCTCTAGGAAGCAATTTTCAAACATGTACTAAATTTAGGAAGGAAATCTAAATGCATGCTAAATTGATGAATAGGTGGGCAAGGATCATGACAAAATCACACAATTAAACACAATATAAACCATAAAATAGTGGTTTATCAGGTACTCCACAGCTTGACTCAGGAGATAGAGCATCTTTTAGCCAGTTACTTGGATTCATGGCTGCAGAAGTAGGCCAATCACAGTACGGCCATCAGCCTGATTTCGTGCCTGGTAGGTATTCCTTGGACGCAATGCATCCCTACCGCACTTCCTCGGTTAGTACCGGAGGGTTGGTATCTGGTGACTCAAGTAGGAGTGATGGTGGTAGAGGAATTCTTAATAGTCAAAACCCTCATCGTGTTTCAATGGGTCTAATTGAAGAAAATGCTAATACAGCTGATCTAGAGACGGATGAGTATCTAGTTGATACCCCGGATGACGAGGATGACGATGCGGAGGAAGATGAAGAATCAAATAATGATGCTTCCGGTGATGGTGAGGGTTTAGGTCTTATTATTGCTTTAATCTTTAGCCAATTCATTATATTATATTCATTTACGGTTGATTTGCTTATATTATATACATGCTGGGTCATATGATTATATTAAATTCATGTGTGGTTGATTTGCTTTTTTTATACACTTGCTGCTTTGTTTGATTATGTTGTATTCATATATGGTTGAATTGCTTATACTTTGGACTTGCTGGGACAATTGATTATATTATATGCATTTATGGTGATTTGCTTATATTGTATACATGCTGAGTCATTTGTGTTGGTTTGATTATATTAGAAACTTGTTCACTCAACTAATTAAGTTGTACACAGGTGAGGTATGTACTCCAGCTGGAGCAGGGAAATGCTACAATCTTAGGGTTGATCCGCTACGTCGTAGCGCTAATCGATACACTCCATCCATATTCAAAAGGATCTCCAAGAAATGCAAGGATCTTATGGACGACATAAAGTGGGCAAGGAGAAAGTAGATTTCGTGTATTTAGTATTATTACAGTGTACTTCATCGAACACTTTTCCATATATTGTTTAAATGTTCTATGGATTGTTACAATGCAAATTACCGAACATGGCATACAGTAGTTTGATATCAGTTACAATGTTTCAAGTAACATACTTTGTGACAAAGATAAGTTATACAGGGTAGAAAATATCATAGCATACTTGGATTTAACATGAAATAGATAAATCCACTGAGCATCATTGCCGGCATTTGCACCACTTGCCTGACGACATCTACTACGGCTGTGTCCCTCAGTCCCACATTGCCTACATATCCTAGGACGACGTAACATTTGCGTGTCCATCTCGTTCAAGAAGCTGTCATTCTTGGACGACCTTTGGTAACTCGTCTTAGGTACGGATTTTGTACAAACCGAGGCCCGTTGTAAGCAGGCCATGTAGTAGGATTCCCCAGTGGCCTAAACCTGGCTTGTAAACCCGTCGGACTTGGTCCATCTTATACACCTCATGAACATAAACCTGTCAATCTAATCGTTGATTTGCACAACATGCAAACACATGCCTACAAGGAATTCGGTCTACCTGAAACTCACCGCAGTCACATCGTTGTCGACGGAGGTCGACGGCATACTCCAGTCCACTTGGCATCTCACGCACTTCAAAGACCTCATTCTGCCTGTCGAAGCAATTCACCTAGATGTTTCCTGATGCAAGTTGATTTGCATGCAACTTGGAGGTCACAATCTCAGAAAAAATATGGCCGGCAGTAATTCGAGCCTCCGCCTCAACTCTTTTTCGAGTGAACAACTCGTTGAGTCTGTAGAAAGTTGCTTTCACAAGTGCAGTGATAGGAAAATTGCGCGCACCCTTCAATACTGAGTTGATGCATTCCACGAGGTTCGTAGTCATATGACCCCATCGGTAACCACCGTCAAATGCCAATGCATACTGTTCTCGGAGTATTCGGTTTAGCCAGGCTGTGTAAGCCTCGCCACGCTCTCGTAAATGTTGGTAACGCAACTGGTACTCGCGGACCGTCCTTGAATATCCTATGCAACAAGAAAGCACAAATTAAAAAAAATAATTAACAGTACCTATTTATTAATAATGACCCTCAAATTACAACAAGGTTACCTATATTGACGACAAGTTTTTGTAGGTACGGTGCCTTGAACTTCCTCAAAAAATTCAACTCTATATGCCTGATGCAAAATATGTGAAAAGTTTTAGGAGGCGACCAAGCTCCGTTACTGCGGGCCACAGCTGCATTGATGGATTCGTATCGGTCAGAGATCAGTCCCACGCCATCCTGAGTCACTACATGCTGTCGCAGGTTACTCAGAAAAAAGTGCACGCATCAGAAGTCTCTCCCTCTACAATAGCAAATGCAATTGGGACGATATTGTTGTTTCCATCTTGTGAAACTGTAACCAACAGACAACCCTTGTACTTTTCATACAAGTGAGTCCCATCTACTTGGACAACCGGTTTACAATGTCTAAATGCTCTAATACAGGGGTAATAACTCCAAAAGACTCGATGTAACACCCAGATATCCGTAACCAACTCATTGCCTTGATAGGCAGGCATAGTCTCAAAATGGACAACTGCTGATGGCTCCTTATGACACGTGGCATCAAACTATATAGGCAAAGCTTCGTATGATGCTTTCCAACCTCCAAATATTTTTTCCACTAACTTTTGCTTAGCCAACCATGCTTTTCGATAGCTGACGGTGTAATTGAACTTGGACTGCACTTCCGCAATAACTGATTTCACCTTTATCGAGGGATCAGCCTCAACCAACGGCTTTATTGCTTCTGCAATTGTGTTCGAATCAAGCTTCGAATGATCCTGAGAAATGGTTGCTCTGGTGCAAGTGTGACTACCATTATACCTCTTTATAACCCAACAGTACATCCTACTCATCAAGCTAACCCTAATAAGCTAATCACAACCTGACCCATACTGCGTACACTTGGCATAAAATGTCAGCGGCTCCGACTCATACACCCGGTAGTCTACACCTCTTCGGATAGTATAATCTTTCATCGCCCTAATAACAGCTTTTCTAGAACTGAATTCCATACCCACGGCAAATTCACCATCTGCGACAAAAGGAATTTCTGCCACGACGACAACCATAGCATAAATAGTTAATACACAAATATTTAATAAGTCCAATTAAAAGTAAATCAATCTCTACCTACATCAATCTTAAAATAATTAATAAACATTAATTAAAATTATGAGCACATAAATAATTACTGATGAATAAACACTAATTATCATTTAACTTCATTAATAACTAATTACAAATAATATTATTAACTAAGCAAACACACCAACAAATGCCAATTACGTATATTATCACATATCACATATCTATTTGTTCACATTGATCAATATAAATTATTATAAAATTCTAATCCTTCGTGTATACCTATAGGCAACTACGTACCTGCATTCATATACTCCGGAAACTCCGGAGCATGCATGACTTCCAAGTCCAAAGCTCGCATGAAAGACGGCTCCTCAAACGGATGTTCGTTTGCGAGTGCATTTGCCACATTAGCTACATTTGGTGCCACATTGCCGTCACCTTCGTCTTCGTCTCCATCAGGACCAACAACTTCGTGATTGCTTTCAAACTCTTTCTCACTGTCGCTGTTGTAATCTTCCCGTTCAATATTTCGATCGGCTTTAGACGGTTCGAATTCGACATACACCTCAATGAACGATATCTGACCACGACTTTCAATGTACATTGAAAACATCTCTTGCATGCTCGCTTCATCTGTTACATATTTCGTCTGAAATTGCACGAATCCACCAAATAAAGGTATGGGATACCTGTATAAAATACATGATATTCTTCTAGACAACCCAGATTCTATCTTCTCACAAATCACACCTTTTAGTTCCTCGAATGAGATTGTGAATGGAATAACAATATCTAATGGATTTTCACAAACAAATCTCACTCCTTCAACTGTTTCTAACAAAATCTGCCCGAAATAATATACTTTCAGTAAGACTCTATCATCCATTTTTCTCACTCATATGAATAAACTTCACACTTTTAATATTTTTCTAAGTTTGAAAGAAGAAAGAAATGTAGATGAAGGTGCTTCGGGAAGAAGAAGATGAACTGATGAAATACTCGTATCATTACAATACAAGCTACCAACGCTTATATAACGGAAAAAACTTATTATACTCAACTCGGACCCATCGATTAGCGTTACTATATTCAAAAAAATAATTTTTTATGCAAAACTCAGACGGTCCGTTTTCTAATTAGAAAAAAAAAAGAACTAATCGGAGGGTCCGATTAGTTCACCGTGAAATTCAAAATTTTCCCTCCCTCTCATTTCGGACCCTCCGATTTGGTGCCTCAATTTTTTTTGCACACAACTTCCTCCCTCCGATTTCTTCCTCCATGGTACATCCAAAAGCTGCCCCACACCCCTGTAAAGCACCTTAATCCATATCCATGTGTTACACACATAGATGAAGCATATCTAAATTAATGAGCCGTCTCTATGACTCCGATAATTACGTCATTGTTACACTTTCTCCATTAATTGCCGTTTTCTCTCTCTTCTAACTTTATATTTCTAAAAGAGTTTTCAAATTTTTATCATTGTGCTTCCTTGTCAAAAGAAATCTTCATACAACTTTACCGATCCACTTCACCTCTTCTTTAAACATAATCGCTATAATCATCTCCAATGTTTCAACATCCGTATTCCTTCACTCACTTTGGCAATTGATTACTTTATTTATACATTTAGCCTCAAATTTATTATTATTTTTATTATTTGTTACACAAGTTTTTCTTAGTCATTTTGGTACTATTTTCCTGATTTCAATTGAATGAATCAATTTCACATCGTTTAGTTCATTTCCAAAAACTATAAATGAGATTGACAATTCTCTCTTCATTTTTTATGCTTGCAATCTTCTTCTACTATAAAATGCAAGATTGGACCAAGTATCTCCATTGCAGCAAGAGTAGTGGCTAATAACACCACCAATTTGAGAAGTGATCAGAGCTGAGTCTTTCGAGTCTAAATGCTTGTCCTACTATCGAATACGTTTTAATTCTTAGTTATTTCTGAATTTTTTGTTAGTGTTTATGGTAGTTACTTTAGCTATAGAAACTAAAGGATTCACCATTTGAAAACAAGGGTTTGTATCTTTTTTATTACTATGTATATAATTTAGGATATTACTAAAAAGAGTAAAGTATCATTTTTGTCCCCAACGTTTGGGGTAAGTTCCAAAGTTGTCCCTAACGTTTAAATCATCCTATTTAAGTCCCTAATGTTTCAAAATTGACTCAATGTTGTCCTACCGTAAGGGATCTGTTAACAGAGTTGATGGCAGGACAAAATTGAGATGATTTTAAAACGTTAGGAACTTAAATAGGACGAAAACGTTCGGGAAAAGAACGATACATAGAATTAAATTTTAATTTTATCCTTCAATAATAACAATTTTTTACGGTGCATAGTTATTCAATTATTTTTTAATCACATCTAAGTAAATTATACTTAATCACATTAATTTAGTAATTCATAGTAATTAATCATTGTCATCATAATAAGCAGTAGTGGCAGTAACTGTTGTAATATACCACACTTCAAGACTAGAGTATCATCAAATACACACATATTTAAGTTTATCCTAGACAAAACACAATACTCTACATAACAGAGACTCAAAATAGCATAGTTTGAAAAAGCTTTCCACAAAATATGTCCTACACAACTTGATCCAGTCAACATTTTAAACCATAATCTACTTTGTTGCCCAACACTTGTAGCCAGTCTACTTCTTCATCCGAATTCTCTACTATAAGACTATCATCTTCCTCCACTATTTTCTCCTTTCCCTTCTTCCAAGTAGCACTTGGAGCATGCTTAAACTTCATTTTCCTCAACCTTGCACCAGATAGGCCACTTTCGATATATGATTTAGTAGAGCTGTCTTGTGGTCTAAGCTTATATAAATTGTCTTCTGCAGATTCATAGGAATCATGGGAGTCATTGCCACTACTGCCATCCAGTCAGGTGCCTCATTTATCGTAGGTTGGAAAACTCCATGTTCAAAGTATATGTGCACTCTTTTCTGATTATTCTTTACAATGAAGCACATCTCTAGCAACTCCTTGTCATTGTTTACTGCTCTCAATCCACTCTTCTTAGATCTATTAGGAACAAGCCACAACACTCCACCATGTTATCATAGTCTAGCACCTTATAATAATCCCTCAGTGAAAATACATTCAATACATCTTCATCTAGCCCAATCAATTTATCAGTGTGATTAGTCTCATAAACCACACTGTCATTTGGCTTGGTCACAAAACTACCTTCATAATGATACACAATTGTTATACCATCATCTATTTGCAAATAAGATTGAAAAATATAGAATGGTTAACAACTACACTAAGTTCAATCCATTTTGAAATCGTGCATCATCAAACTCTATTTAAAAATAGGAAATATTAAGTTAAATCCTCTATGTATTTCAACTTCTAATAAACTACTTCAGAAAAAATATATTAACCAATAATCAACTAAAAAATAAAAAAAAATATCATCATTAATAACATTTTTGTACCAGACGCATCAGTAACACTTGATCATAGTGAAAATTCATTTAAAAAATTTAAACCCTACTAGGAGAACCTTAACACTATCAACTATTGTAAATAACCCATTTATCTGAACAATTTACTGATCAAATAGAACACAAAATAATGAACAACAATCCTCACCCAACAACAATTATGAAATCAGAACATTGAAGGTTGAGAATAACGATTTTATTACTAACCTGTTCTTGAACAACGGTAAGTTAGTAGGATTTTCTTCTTCATTATAGACAAACGAGACAAGTGTAGAAAACTTTTAAATTGGCCTACTGAGACACCATTAGTTCTTCTCAAGTCCAACGTCGACGAGAGAAGGAAGAAGAAGAAGCGTCAATTGAGGCTGTAACAAGGGAATAGTGAGTTGGGGTTTACTTTAACCCTTTTAGTATCATACAAGATGTTTTGGTTTAATTTTGGCGCGAATCTAAAAGCGACATCGTTTCATTTTTGTCAGGTGTTAACGAAATGTGTCAAATCAGCTTTTTTGATAATGGAAATGGATAGAAAGGCTAATTTAAGACACGCATTAAAATTTTATGATATATTTTGAGTCAATTAAAAGTTTAAGGACTAAATTGAATTGGAAGTCAAATTTTATAGGTCTTTTGAGTATTAATTCAACCAAAAAAAAATTAAATATACAAAAAAAAAATGCACTCTTTTGCGATCCAACGCTAATCCAAGCGCAGCCGAAGTAGTGTTGTTCTAGTGCAAGATTGACTTACGGCATCTCAATGTAACTAACTGTTAGAAGCACGCGGTGTTACGGCAATCTCTCGCCAACTTTCCTTCTCTCATTTGTTGGGGTGAAGCGGACTCTCGGCGGAACTGCGCAACGTGACGCAGAACAAGTGTCCAATATAAACTGAGAATTGAGAATTCCTCCTAACCAAAATTAGAATGCGGGATTGTCTATTCCTCAAGTCATTCACCAATTCATCCTCAGGACCTGCTTCAGTTCCAAGTCTTCCACCGTCTTCCCATGGTAAGAATAAAAAAAGAAGTTACAAAATGAAATGCCTCAAGCTTAATGCTTAGTGCTTCCATCCTTATAACCTACCTGTTTGTATAAATGACAGGTGACAACACACCCAGCACATCCAGTTCCACAGCGAGCGTCTCTCGCGAATACAACCTTACAGTGCAGGCCAAATCCTATGCGGAGATTAGGTCCATGATGCAGGGTGCTCCAGCGGAGGGCGAAGTGCACCTTCTTAACCCTGACGGAGATTGTGTAAATGAAGCACTCAACAACAACACAATAATCAGAAACAGAAACGGCAGCCTCACCAGCCTCATTAGCACTTACTTCAACCATACCGAAACCGCCTCGCAGCACTGCCTCCGCCTTCATCGATGCGTCGATCGCGCACGAGCCATGTACGCACCCCTCTTCGACCTCCGCGACTCCCATGATTGTGACCGCACCTTCGATCTCTTCGTTCAGTTCGATGGCAACGAAAACCCTTTCCCTGATTCAAATGTCTCCAGTAAAGACATCCGTAACTGCCTCACAGACCTTAGAAACCAGCTTGATTTTGGCCTCGGCAAGTCTCGCTCTCGGATTCGCCTCTTCCGGCGCGCTACTGCCGGTTCTGCTCTCTGTTTCGTCGCCACTGCGGTTGGAGTGGCAGCTGCGGCGGTTGCACTCACAATTCATGCCGTTTTTGCCCTTGCCGCCGCTGCTGGTCCCTTTTGCAGTGCTTACATCCCCAATCCGAGTTGTGCGGCTGAAAAGAGGGAAGTTGCCAGGCTGGCACAGCTAGATGCCGCTGCCAAAGGTGCTTACGTGCTGAGCTATGACCTCGACACCATTGATCGACTCGTGGCTCGACTCCACACTACAATTGAGGGAGACAAGCTTCTTGTTAGGATGGGGTTGGAGAGGGGAAGGGCGAGTTATCCTATCCAGGAGGTTTTCAAGCTCCTATGCAAGAACAATGAAAGTTTTCTCCGCCAGCTTGATGATCTTGCGGAGCACATATGCCTCTGCATTTACACTGTCAACAAGGCGAGAGTTTTGCTCCTTAAAGAGATATGTGGTCATCAAACTCCCTAGTTCCTGTTTTTAACCAATTGATCCTTTTTTTGTTTGTTGTATGTGTGATCATTGCTGGTCCAGGTCTTCAACGTAATCTGCTATTTCAGGAAAGGGTTTAAACTAATGTTTGTGCTAGATTTCAGTTCATACTTCATACTGCTATGGCCTATTGAAGAAACACCCTTATTGTATTCACCATAACCATCCATTCATTCATATCAGAGACAGAGAGTAGCTTGCCACCTAATAGCCATTGCCACCCTAGTTCATATTTCATTGTTGTGGAATGTTGATGTACTTCCTAAACTTTTTAACAATTCTGCCTTCTTGTTGGTTTCTTTTAAGTTCAAAATTGCAATATTTTTCTTAAGCATTTTTCTGTTGCCTACTATCTTAGTGATTGCAGTAATCAGATACAGATTCAGTTTTGTTTATGAAAGGATGCTTTTGTTTGTTTGTACATATGCTTGCTTTTTATGTTGAAGAATGGTGTGGCTTCGGCATTTCCATCTACTTTTTTCAAAGAGAAACCCAGCTTCATAATTTGTCTGAAAGAGGTTTGGTCTTTGGTTGGTTGGTCCTTCAATTTTCTTAGAAAATTTTCACTTAGAAGTTTTCATTAATGGTTTTCATTGTATGGCCAGAGCGTTAGGAGGAGGCGAATTGATGAGAAGATGAAGGCCATGGAAAAATTAATTCCGATTCGAATAAGGTATACTAATATGTATCATTCATTATCTTTTCACTCTTAGCTTCATCTGAGAAAAGATTCGTTTTTCTTAACTTCATTTTTTCCTTTCACCAAATTTTGTCTATGGATGGGGACATTTTGACATGTTTGGTTTCAATAGAGAGACAAAGCTTCAATGCTAGATGATGCCATAAAATATATGTAGTGTCTTGCAATGCCATGCAAAATATAAAGTATACATTTTGTGTTAAGTTTTTGAAAAGTTTCAAAAATACTCGTAATGTTTAATTTGTTCAATTTTGTCTCACGTTTTAAATAAGTTGCAATTCTACCATTGGGGTTACTTTTTTGACAATAAACATTTGATAAAATTCTTGTTTTGCCAAATTTTCCCTTAACCACAACACTCTACTCCCAACCTCTTATCCTAACCCTAAAACTCTAACCTTAACCCCTCATTTCAATCCCCCAAAGGCCCAAACCCGCGTCAAACCTACATTCCCAAACTCATCACCCCTGAACCCTTACCATCCTGTCCACGCCAACTTCAACCCTGCCAATGTACCTCATTATCGACTAATCCCACTGCACCACCCTATCATCATAACAACCACCACCCCAACCCCTCACTCCCATCATCACCCGCAACCCCATCATGTGATTGATGATTTCTCTTAGTTTTGCCACCACGTCATATTGAAGGAGATAGAGGGAGTTATTGTTGCTGAGGATGGTGCAACTCTCATGGAACCACTGGGAGTTTTTTCCCCCTTGGTCATTGACCTTGCGAAAGCTCTCTAGATGTCGAAAATGTCGTTGTCGGAAAAGCAAAGGAACACAAAGAGGGACGGTGCTCTAGACACGAAGGTGGCTGAGCTTGTCCTTGAGGCAAGGACCATCAAAGTTTGTCCTTTTTAATTATATGAAGTATTTCAAAGTTGGGCTAAGTGTGTTTGATTGGCGTTCAGAGTGAGGGATTTTGGATTAGGGTTAAAAGGCTTAGAGTGAGTGATGTGGTTAAGAATAAAATTGGTAAAGAGAAAAAATGACCAAACCTTGACCATAAAAAAATTAAATCCAATGTAGAATTGAAACTTATTTAAAATATTAGAAATAAAATTAAAACAAATCGAATGCTAGAGATATTTTTAAAATTTTTCGAAAATATCAGGTATAGAAAATATATATAGTAGCATCAGTTTCAAGTGTACTTACTATAAAAGATTCTAGCTGCTGGTGTTGACTTTTGATTTAAGATATAATGACTTTCCTTATTTGGTGTTAAATCTTTGTTTAGTGGTATATTCAGTTTATAGTACTTTTCTCGGTCCCATTTTGAAGCAAGTCAATCCTTTTTTAGTGGGAAAATATTCATGGGCATTTCATCAGTTTATGTCACTATTCTTTAATACATTTGCTATGATCCGGTTGCAGAACATTTTTATTATCCATTATCCTTTCCCCCTTAGCTTCCTTATGAGAGGTGAAATGAAAAGTTGGGGGTAGCAAGTATTTTGGTGTTGGAAACCTACATGATATTCTGGGGTGAGTGCTTTTGCTTAGTGAATTTGGTTTGCTTACAGGTCTAAGTACTACTAGTTCTGATGCTCAGGGGTTTAAAATGGAGGCGTCTAAGTACTACTAATTTGGATGTCGCTTCATTTTCCAGCACTAACAAGTTTGGATTTTCTGGTTTCTTTTTGTGTGTGTTTTTTTCTTTTTCAAATTTCATTAATCTGGATGTTTTGAATTTGTATGGGTTCTCAAATTTCATTGTCCTCTTGTTTCTTCAAAAGGTTTGCATGATACTTGCACAATAATTGTAAAAAGCATTGCAAGCTGATTTTGGCATTACCTAATTATCAAACTTGATTTAAATAAAATATTTAAATTAAATCTTGCTTCTTTTTTCCTTGATACAAAAATTTATAGTCCCCATCTACAGTTTTAGTTATAGATGTATATTAAAAATAATATGATGATATCAAATAGGTTTCTTTTATAATTTGATTCTGATTTAGTAACTTCATGTTTTATTCATGACTAATCCTGTAACACAATTGTGACAATTTTTCTTGGCTTTTGTATTGCAGACAAATTTTGAAGTGGACGAAACACCATCGTATGAGTCTTAGAATTAAGGAGTTTCGGACGCTGAAAATAATGAATTTTGGGTGTTATGATTATGTTTTTTGATGTTGGAATTGAAGAGTTTTAGATGTAGAGATAATAAATTTTGGATATTATGGAGTATTATGTTTTCCGGGTTGGAAATGAAGAACACTGAATGTTAGAAATAATGAAATTCGGATGTTAAGGGTGCAAAAATATAATGAAATTTGTAAATAATTGAGTCATTTCAGATGTTACTATGTTACTATCGATGTCTTTCAAATGCGACCATTATTGAATTTTAGATTTGTTTGGATGCAGCTGAGGAAATTTTTATTAGAAATATTAAAAGAATATGGGTCTAAAATGAGAAAAATTATCACTAAAAGAAAAGCTAAATTTTAACAAATTTTACTAAAGTTACCAACTCAGGTACTCGTTCATGAGTAGTAGTATCGCAAGTTTGTGGTGTTTCATGATCTTGGTGGTTCTTTGCCGTTGAGTCATTCTAGCTTGCAAGCGCCTTTCCCAGTCATGGATTTAACTGGGTAAGGTCCCTCCAAGTTGAGAGTTAACTTCTCTTCTTCTGGGGTGGGGGGAGGAGAGGATGTCATTGCATCGTAGGACCAGGTCTCCTTGTTTGAATTTGCGTCTTGCTATGTGCTAATTGTACTTTAGGCTTACTCTTTGTTTTAGGGCAAGTTCTCATAAGTGGGCTATGCTTCGAACTTCGTCGACTAGGTCCCTTTCAGCTTCCTTGTCGGGTCTTCCAATGGTCCTGGGACTTGGCTCTCTGATCTCGACAAGGATCACAGCTTCTATTTCTCTGGCGGGCTGGTCCGTCCCGTCCCGCTAACAGCGGGCTGACGTGACTAAAACCCCAAAGTGGTCCTCAAGATTGGGCGAGTTACCCATAATCGTCCTTAACTTTTAAAATTCCTTAACAGTATCCCTCACATTCAGCTCCGGGACCCATAGTTGCCCTGTGACCCTTTCCGGCGCACAGTCAGCAAACGGAGTAATGATCTAGCACCTCCCATGCCATGCTGGAGCCAAGTGAAACGACGCAGTATCAATTTGGCGCCCAATGAAAAAGTAAACGACGTCGTTCATGCATTGGAGCCCTTGAAAACGGTTTGCCTTCACCATATTTGTTTGAACATTCTCACACTTCGTCTCCTCTCCTCCACGCTCAGTCTTCGTCTTCGCATTCTCTCATCAATGGCACCGAGTTAGCTTCATCTTCCCCGTCTCCTCCACTGTCACACTTCGTTTGAAGAGTTTGGTGTTTCTTTGGAGGCAAGTGGTTTCTCTGTCTTCTGCGTCGTTGAAGGTATGTGTTGGTTGAAATAATTTTCGAATTTATTTCCTGAATCAATATATAATGAAGGTGTATCATTGCGTTGTTAGTGTGTTGGGTTGTCCTAGAGTTTTATGGCTGCATTACCCTAAAGGATTGTATTTAAGGATTTTTGTTAGGGCAAAGGGTTTGGTGTGTATATCCTCTGTTTTCAAGCAATGAAACAGAGATTTTTTCAACATTGGGTTAATGCATGGTGGTGATTGTGATATTAATTTATAGGTTTTTAATATCATGTTGAAGTTCTCTGTTACGATTGGTGTGATTTAATGGTTTTGAGTTGTTGGTGCAGATGGATGTGTTATTGGATATAATGTTTCATCATGGAGGAAACTTTGAGAAAGGTGATGAAGGAAAATTGAGGTATATCCCTGATAACTTAACTTGCCTAGGTGATCTGGATGAGGATACCTTGGACGTTTTCTTCATAAGAAATTATTACAAGGAGTTAGGCTATGACAAGATCCTTCATTGTTGGTGGCTAGTCCCCGGGAGGACGTTAGAAACTGGATTAAGGAATCTAAACAGTGCAACGAGCTTAGGGAGATGTGTTTCCTTGCTCACAAGAATAATGGATTGGTGGATGTGTATTTTGAGCATAAGGTGTCATCTCCAGATTATTTACAAGATCAGGAAGAAAAGGTAGGCATGGACAATACAGGAGTGGATGTTGCAGAAGAAGAAGGTGCTACGGTCACTCCTAATGACAAAACGAGAAACCCCAGCAATCAATCCCCCCAAAACAAGCCAACGCCTGTCAAAACCATTGACATTCCGAACCCTCCTATAATCCAATACCTCCTACTAATCTAACACCTCCAACTAAGTCAGAATCTCTCACGAATCCAAAACCTCCAAGTCAAGAGAAGCCTCTTGCCAATCCAAATGATCAATCTCAGGCAAAGCCTCCTAATAATCAAAAGCCAAAACCTCCCACTAATCCAAAGCCAAAGCCTCCTACTAATCAAAAGCCAAAACCTCCTACTAAGCCTATTCTCCCTAAAAGTGTGTCAACAGCAACACCCAACTCCACACCCAAATCCACCCTCAAGAAGAAAACAACAACAACCACCCATAAATTTAGGCCTTGTACGAGGAGTGTTGCTAAGGGAAAGGCAGTGATGCAAGAACGACAGGAGGGAGGTGATGCACTATCCTCTGATTCATATGATAGTGACAAAGATAGTTTGTATAAGTCAAGGATCGAAGATAGTTCTTCTGATGATGATGATTATGATAATGATGTTTGTAAGGCTAAGACTGTTAAAAAAGACATCAGATTTAAACATGCTCCTGCTACTGCATTTGCTAAGGATAAAGACCAAGTTACTATTGAGGATATGATGCATTTGTTGAGGAGGTCTCAGATGGGGATGTGGACCTGTGCTTTGTGGGAGGAACAGAGGATGATGCATATAATGCATACGATCCAGGGGCTGACTCAGACGGGGTAAATTTGTGGCATTCTGAAGAAATGAAGACTCCCCCAAATTCAGAGGATGAGGGGACAGATGAGGAGTCCAAAGATTTTTGTCCTGTGTTTAGAGAAGGTATAAGGTTTGGAGAACTGCAATTGGAAGTTGGCATGAAATTCAACACAAAATGGGACTTTAAGGAGGCTGTTAGGGAGTTCACAATCCAAGAGGGCAGACGGATTAGGTTCAGGAAGAATGACAATGTGAGGATGAGGGCTACTTGTAAAGTGAAAGGATGTCCATGGGTGGTGTATGCATCAAGGGATCATGAAGATACTTGTTGGCAAATAAAGACCTTCGTTAATGATCATACATGCCCAAGGGAGGATAAGAACAGGGCAGCTAACAGAAATTGGGTGGCGAGAAAACTAGTCAAGAAGGTTAGGAAGTACCCAAATTTCAAATATTGTGATGCTGCCACTTACTTCAAGTCAAGGTTTGACTTGTTCTTGAACAAGAACTCAATATCAAGGGCCCTCTTTGATGCAAAAAATGTGGTGTTCGGGGATGAAAAGGAACAATACAAAATCCTGAGGGATTATGGTCTTACACTTCTTAAGACTAATCCTGGATCAACAGTTGAAATTTGTTGCACTCCCCAACCAGAATCTGATCCAGTGTTTGAGAAAATGTATGTGTGCTTGAATGGATGCAAGAATGGTTTCAAAGCCGGATGCTGACCGTTGATTGGACTGGACGGTGCTTTCCTGAAAACTCAATTTGGTGGGCAAATTCTGTCTGCAGTGGGGCAGGATGCTAATCACCATATCTACATCATAGCGTGGGCAATTGTTGGCGTAGAAAACAAGGAGAATTAGAAGTGGTTTCTTGAGTTGCTACACCAAGACCTTGGAGACTATAGGCAACATGGGTGGTGCTTTATATCTGACATGCAGAAGGTATTTTTTTATTTATGAGTATGTAAGAAAAAGGTGCATTGTTATCCATAAGTAGAGCTGAAAATTGTATGTATTGTTATCTCTTCCATGTGTTGAACATCTATGTTGTTTATTCATCAGGGAATTGTATGCATTGTTATTCATGTCTATGCTGAATTTTAATACTTAGGATAAGGAACGATAGATATAATGGACCTATATGAGTATCGTTTATCAAAATCAAGGACTATTATGTGTAAATTATCAAAAGTCAGGGACTATTATGGTGAGCGTGAATGAGAGTTAGGGACTATTATGCTGATATGGTATATGGTTTTGTACCAAGGGTTTATTGCCGGCAATGGAAGAGGTGATGCCACGGGTTCATCACCGCTTTTGTGTTTGGCACTTGTGGAGAAATTTTAACAAATAATAGAAGGATTTACAACTATGATCCTTGCTGTGGGAGTGTGCACGAGCCACCACGTATCAAGAGTTCAGAGACAATATGGACAAGATCAAGCACATCAACGAGGATGCATGGGCATATCTATCACAGTGGGGAGGAGAACATTGGACCAGGAGTCAATTCAGTCACAGGCCTAAATTGGATAGTATATGTAATAATACGTGTGAGGTATTCAACTCAAAAATTAAAGAGGCCAGGGCCAAGCCAATCATTACTTTACTTGACGGTGTGAGAATGTTTGTCATGAGAACAATAGTAAAGAACAAGGTTAAATTAGCTAATCATGTGGGTAAGTTACCGCCGGTAATTCACAATCGTTTGGAGAAAGTGAGAAAAGAGTCAAAAATATTGGCACCCAATATGGACAGGTGATACTGGTTATGAGAAATTTGAGGTACATGCTTACCCAGTCAATCATGTTGTTGATCTAGGAAAGCACCTTTGCACATGTCAATTTTGGATGCTGATAGGTTGATTTTATTATGTAGAAAGTAACATTTATTCATACATTATTACCATACACTAAGTACTAACTTGATTCATTGCTATTTCAGATGTAGGAATACCCTGTGTGCATGCCTGTGCTGCACTAACTAGGGTGAACAAAAATCTAGAGGATTTTTGCCACAAACTAGTTACTATGGAATCCTATAGGGAGACATATCAGCATCATTTCAATCCCATTCCTGGGCAGACCTTCTGGGAGATTTCAAAATCTCTTAAGCACCAACCTCCAAAGATTAAAAGGGGGCCAGGTAAGTTACAACAAAAAAGGCGGATGGACACAGATGAAGCTAAATGTGGCTACAAAAAATCCAAACCCACTTCCACCAAGGACAACACAAACCTAAAGAGGCAGCTTGCACCATTCACATGCAGCTACTGTGGGGAGAAGGGCCACACAAAGAGGGATTGTAAAGAGAAGAAATTAGCAGATACTGCTGCTGCAAAAGTAGAAGCTGCTACTAAGAATATAGGTGGAGCTGAAGCTAATGTTGTTGAACATGGTCCAAATGCTGCTGACCCTAACCCCAATGCTGATCCTGATCCGAATGCTGCTGATGACACCAATGTTGGTACGAATGCTCCAGCTGACTCTACAAACACTAATGTCCAACCAGTTGAAGTTGAGCTTTCTCGACCAATTTACTTTGAACCAGAGGAGTCGCAGCAGGTAATCAGTTTATTTTTCATCTAATGACAACTTGTAAACTGTTTAGTGTTATGTAATTATAAGCACATCCTCTGATATACTACAATTCTTGTAGGCTGCTGAAGTATGTACCATCACTAAGTCAAGACCGGATAAGCTGCCACCAAAGAGAAAATCATCTAACTCGCCAACTTCTGCCCATGCGCCAGTTAATCCCATGCAAGGTGCTAGTTCTGGAACAGCTGCAAGGCTTGGCAGTATCCTCAAGTTCATTCCCACTATGGGATTCAAGGCACCTAGGAAGAAAAGTTGAAGACTTTTGTATAACATGCTTGTTGTGTTGGGAGTTATTTTGTATAAGACAATTTGCAAGTAATTTTGTATAACATGCTTGTTCGGTTAGGTTCACTTTGTGTTTATGACTACTTTGTTACCAGACATATGGTTATGTTTATTTTGTTAGCAACACCTTGCTTATGGCTTTGTAAGACAGTCAAAACTTATGACTCATGACTTTGTTGGTTTAAAATAATTAATATATTTTACTATTGCTATATATCCAGATTACCTTTAGTGATACAAGTACAGTTAATATCTCCAAAAGGTTGGCTAACACAGTTAGATGTTGAGCAACTTTTTTCCATTCATGCAAATATTACACATATGATCTCAATCGCATCATTACTCAACATTGAGTTCAAAGTTTGCAAAATACCACTAGTAAGAATAACAGCATTACAGAAACAGCCAGAAACAATAATTTGATCATAAACTTTTGACTCATAACATCATATTCTAATTTTTTCAGCCTCTAACCTTCTGTCATCTTCTGGTCATCATTGTAGTTAACACTTTCTGATTTTGCAGGCACAGCCTCTTGCCCAACATCTGCCCAAACAAACAAACCACACCATCTTTTACCAATTGTCTGCAATCAACGAATGTTTCAATAACCAAATTAGAAGTTGGGGAACGAATGAAAAATCAGGAAAACCCAACAATTACCGCTAACATTATAATTTGGGCACCCAAAAAAGAGCTTATTTGGGTTGGAATTTGTCCTAGACCACCGGAGCACAGGTCGGCAGCCGCAACCACACCATTCTGGTACACGCGTAGCCCTGCTACGCTTTTGGGTCTTCACCCTGTATCCATTGCTTGTTGACCGTATCGAGCTCCCACTGACTTGCCCTTCACCTCCAAACATTGCTTCAGAGCATCAATGTAATCTCTGTTAAATCACAATGGTAGACCACAATTATAGGACGAAGGAGAAAGGAAGAAGAGATACTACATATAATAATCATTCTTAGCTTTTAGGGTTTTAATGGGACCAGGATCACATTGGGTAGAAAATTAAGATTTGCCACGTCAGCTAGCCGTTGCTGGCTCCAGCATGGCATGGGAGGTGCCAGATCATTACTCTATTTGCTGACTGTGCGCCAGAAAGGGTCACAGGGCAACTATGGGTCCCAGAGCTGAATGTGAGGGATACTGTTAGGGAATTTAAAAGTCAAGGACGATTATGGGTAACTCGCCCAATTTCAGGGACCACTATGGGGTTTTAGTCAGTCAAGCCCACCAAATCTCCTTTTTTATTATTAAATATTAAATAATATATATAATTCACAACTATTGCTAATAAGCATAATCATAAACCAAGGTTTTTAAAACAAAATAATAAAATCAACATGGGCAAAAAAATGATGGGCCTGTCGGGGAGGCCCGCCCCGCCCCGCTAAAGCCCACGATTTAAGCAGTGCGGGTTAGGCAGAATTTTAAAGTGTAGCGGTTTCAATTTTCTTTTTTGGTGAATTACGCGGACCGGCCTAACGGGTTTAGGTCCATTTTCCACCCTTACTCGTCCTCCTATTCCAATCACTATTTTTGGTTTAGGAAATAAAAAAAAATCACGTGAAGCGGACTCGGCCTAGAAAGAGACCAAGAAATATGTTCACCTTTCACAAATTCCGTTGTCACTTTAAACGCAAGGGAAACAAGAAATATGTCCACCTTTCGTAGATTCAGTTAACATTTTAAATGCAAGGAAACCAGTATTGTATCAAATAAAACTTATTTAACCATCTAAGCGCTGAAATACATTGAGGGCAACATCATTGTTAATAAGCATGCTTAATCAATCCATTACAACCCATACCCATATTTGTCCAATTTTCACACTATCAAATTCAACACTTTTATAGTTTTACCATATTGTCGCTGAATGAATTTGTTCAACATATGAATCACATTTAACTATTTATGCGCGTGCATTCTATGCGTCTTAGTTTAGACTAATCCTTTGTTGGATTTTCATTTAAATATTAATAAATGGTCCATATAATTTAGACACCAAAAGAAATGGCCCATATAATTTAAAATGTGTTGTGAAATAAATGAACAAGGAAGATATAATATAAAATAAAAAAGTATAAATAGAAGAATGGAGTATTGATATTTAATATAATTATCTCATTATAATATAAGTAATTTATATATTTACTAGTATATTGCAATTTAAAAATTCACGGAGAGAAATAGAGAAAAAGAGAATTTTATATGTTATTGTAGTGTATAAAGAGAGAGAGGAGAAAGTATTTGTTATTTTGTGTAACCCTTTTGCCTCAGTACATGTTTTTATAGGTGTACAAAATTTACGTTTCAAACTTCATTAAATTTGCTTCATCCTAAGAATTTGTTTCTTTCAACATAAGAAAAATGAGCTACCCATAAATGGACATCCATCATCCTTATCCATTCTCGTCACAACACTCTCCTTTGGATAACCATTTAGGATTATGCCTCGTTAAAACCTTACTAAAAAAAATCCAATGGAAAAAACTTTAGTAAAGGAAAAAGAGTACACTATCCTTTGTAATGGGGATTGCCTCATTAAAAACCTTGTCAAGAAAAACCCAATGAAAAAAAAACTTGATCAAGGAAAAAAGAGTACAGTCTCCCCTTCTTATCATCATTATTTAATATCTCGAAATTGGCGCATCTCAATCGGATGTATTAATCTTTCAAAGGAGGATTTTGGAAGTGACTTTATGAATAAATCTGCCAGATTGTCATTTGAGTGGATTTGTTGGATATCAATTGTTCCTTGATTTTAAAGGTCATTAGTGAAGAAAAATTTGGGAGAAATATGATTTGTTTTATCACTTTTGATGTATCCACCCTTAAGTTGAGCAATGCATGTTGTATTATCTTCGAACAGAATAGTTTGAGCTATTTTATGATCAATCAATCCACATGATGATAGAATACATTGGAAGTAAAAAATACTCTTGACTTACTTCATGTATCGTTAGTACTTTAGCTTGATTAGAGGAGATTGCTGCTATTGTCTATTTCGTGGACTTACATAATATAGCTGTACCACCATATGTGAACAGGTATCCTGTTTGAGATCTCTCTTTGTGTGGATCAGACAAGTATCCTGTATCTGCATAATCAACTAGTTGTGACTTGGATCCATAGGGATAAAACAATCCTATATCAACCGTTCTATGAAGATATCGAAAGATTTGTTTGATTCCATTCCGATGTCTTTTAGTTGGAGAGGAACTATAGCTTGCTAGTAAATTCACAGCAAATGATATATCGTGTCGTGTATTATTAGCAAGATACATTAGCGCTCCAATGGCACTAAGATATAGTACTTCAAGACCAAGGATATCTTCATTTTCTTCCTTAGGACATAATTGATCATTTTCACATCCAAAGATTTTAAAATCATTGGGGTACTTAATGGATGTGACTTATCTATATAAAATCTCTTCAAGATCTTTTTTGTGTATGTTGTTTGATGAATAAAGATCCCGTTTTTTGTATGTTCGATCTGCAAGTCGAGACGAAATTTAGTCTTTCCAAGATCTTTCATCTCAAACTCTTCTTTTAGAGTTTTTATAATTGTTGGAATCTCTTTAGAAGTTCTAATGATATTTTAAATCATCAACGTACACAGTAATTATAATGAACCCAGATGAAAATTTCTTTATGAAAACACATGGGCAGATATCATCATTCTTGAATCCGTTTTTGGCTATATACTCAGTAAGACGATTATACCACATTTGTCCAGATTGCTTTAAATTTGACTGAGTATAACCCCTGCGAATATTCATTTGGTGGTTTAGATATCTTTAGTCCTTCAGGGACTTTCATATAGATAGCACGATCTAATGATCCGTATAAATAGGTTGTTACCATATCCACTAGGTGCATATGTCGTTTATGGTATGCGGATAAACTGACCAAATAATGTAATGTTATTGCATCCACTACAGGGGAATATATTTCTTCATAATCTATACCGGGCCTTTGTAGCGTACAACTTCATTTTTCTCATTTCGTTTTCTCATAAATACCCATCTGTATCCAACAGGTTTTACATCTTCTGGTGTACGGACTACAGGTCCAAAGACTTTACGTTTTGCAAGAACCTTCATAGCTTCTTCCCATTTTGGCCAATCATTTCTTTGTCGACATTCTTCGACTGATCTTGGCTCAAGATCCTTACTTTTATGCATGATATTTAATGCCACATTATCTGCAAATATTTCATTGACAATTGTCTTATTTCGGTCCCATTTTTCTCCTGTAAAGACATAATTTATTGAGATCTCATCATTTTCACAATTTTTAGGTACCTGAACGTCTTCTGGCATCAAAATTATATCAGAATTTTGGACAACTACAGATGTCTTTACTATGTCTTTTTCAACAGGAATAGTATTTACCTCTTTTCTTTTTTGAAAATTTTTGTCTTTGAAACCGATAGGTATATCATGCTTTTGGCGTGAATTTGTTTCAATGGCCACTTGTTCAACTGGGACATCAATTCGAATTGGGATATTTTTTGCTGGTATATAAGATTTTGTTATCCTCTTTGTATCAGAAAATGCATCAGGTAGTTCATTTACTATTCTTTGCAAATGTATAATCTTTTAAACTTCTAGTTCATATTGTCCTAATCGAGGATTTAAATGCATCAAGGATGATGCATTCCAATTAAGTTCCTTTTTAGGAAGTTTATTCTCTCCCCCTAATGTTAGAAATTTTGATTCATCAAAATGACAATTTGCAAATCGGGCTTTAAATACATTTCGAGTTTGTATCTCAAGATACCTTACTATAGAAGGAGAATCATATCCAACATATATCCCCAATTTTCTTTGGAGTCCTATTTTGGTGCGAGAAGGTGGTGCAATGAAAACATATATTGCACACCCGAATATTCTTAAATAGAAAATATTTGGCTGATAGCCAAATTCTAATTGCATAGGAGAGAACTGATGGTAACTTGTTGGCCTCAAACAGATAAGTGTTGTGGCATGTAAAATAGCATGCCTCCAAACCGAGGTTGGGAGATTTGTTCTCACAACTAAGGGTCTAGCAATTAATTGGAGGCATTTAATAAGTGATTCTGCTAACCCATTTTGTGTGTGAACATGAGCTACTAGATGTTCAATGCTTATTCCATTAGCCATACAATAAGCATCAAAGGCTTGGAAAGTAAATTCACCAGCATTATCAAGACAAATTTCTTTGATTGAATTTTCTGAAAACTGTGCTTTTAATTGAATAATTTGAGCAAGTAATCTTGCAAACGCTAGGTTGCGAGAAGACAATAAACACACATGTGACCATCTTAAATATGCGTCTATTAGAACCAAAAAATATCTAAAAGATCCACATGGTGGATGAATCGGTCCACATATATCATCTTGAGTCCTTTCTAGAAATTCAAGGGATTCAAATATAATCTTTACTGGTGATTGCCTTAAAATTAGCTTTTCTTGAGAACATGCAGCACAACAAAATTCACTAGATTTAAGAATCTTCTGGTTCTTTAGTGAATGTCCATGAGAGTTTTCAATAATTATCCGCATCATGGTTATTCCCGAATGACCCAATCGATCATGCCAAGTTATGAATTCATTTGGGTTAGTAAAGTTCTGGTTTACAATGGCATGTGATTCAATTGCACTAATTTTAGTATAATATAACCCAGATGAAAGTGAGTGTAACTTTTCTAATATAACATTTTTATTTAGATCATGAGTTGTGATACATAAGTACTCATGATTTTCCTCATTCATTATTTCAATATGATATCCATTTTGGTGAATATCTTTGAAACTCAACAAGTTTCTTAGAGATTTGATAGACAGTAGTACATTATTTATTATGAATTTTGTTCCTCTGGAAAATAAAATTATAGCTCTTCTAGAACCTGCTATCACATTGTCTGAGCCAATAATAGTATAAACATATTCTTCTTTTGGCACAAGATGAGTAAAATATATATTACTTTTGAGAATAGTATGCGAACTTGCAATATCCACAAGGCAAACATCTTCACTATATGTTCTTGCCATTTTCTTCAAATACAAATAATAAAATGAGTAGAAATATATGCGCATAAAATTATTTTTTTTGATTATTTTTCTAAGAAATACTGTACATAGTATCTGATGGTAATCAGTGGCTAAGAGAAGGGGGTTGAATCTTAGCCCCTTTTTGTTGAATAATAATTTCTGCCTTTTTAAAGAAACTTCAGAAGATTTTTCTGCTTTTGTCTCCTGTCGAGTTGAGAGACACTTTTGTTTTGTCTCGTGCCGAGTTGAGAGACACTTTTTGTTTTTCGTCTCCTGATTAACAGAAACAGATAAAGGAGTAGGGATGAAGAATTAACACTAGATATATCCTGGTTTAGCCACTAGGTGCAATGTGGCCTACATCCAGTCTCTATCACAACAATGATGGAATTTCACTATGTTTTCACAATATTACAAACACCAATTTCTCTCTAAGAACTACCCATTCCTATCTGGGGCAAATCTAGATTCTACACCCAATCTGAATTTGACTAGGACTCAAAACCTAGCTTTCAACCACAAAGTGCTAACCCAACTTGCAAGGGAATCCCCACAGGATCATGAAACACAACATACAGATGTACAAAGAAACTTTGAGACATCTATGGCTTTTTCTCTAATATTGCTCACTGCCTTTTACCTATCACTGGCTTTTTCCTACAAATCTCACCATGTTTGCCTTTTACCATGAGACTCAGGCAGACAATACTAAGAAAAAGAAAACAAAATGAACAACATTGAAGGAGAAGAACTCAGGAAGCTCGGGTAGCTATGAGAACTTCGTGCTTTTACTTTCTCTCCTTGATCTCAACCCTTAGCCATTCACCCTTAATATAGAAGGGGAAGCTTCCAAGATTGAAACCAGTTCAACCAACCCAACAACATCTTCTCCAATAAATAGCCGCGGTTCAGACAAAGAGAAGAGAGAGGGAAAACCAAAAACCAACATGCATGTACCTCTCTCAACCCTTTTCATCAAGCTCCTTTAATCTGAACCCTTGATCTTATCTTTGGCTCCAAGAAAAGATTCGGACTCTTGATGATCTTCTGACCCGGAGTCGCTTCTTTCCTTCCATTTATGCTTCTTCCTATGTGTAGCTCCAGAGGCTATCTTCTTTCTTTGATGAACAAAAATGGAAATGAGCTTTTGTAACTGAGATCTTCTTCTCTGATAGAGGCAGATCCTTTCTTTTCTTGGTATGGAGGATCTTGAAGCTCTTCTTCAAAATCTCGCTTTTAATTGCAAAAATCTTGCCATGCCTTTCTTCAGATCTTCTTTCCTCATAGCCTTTCTTCCATAGGCTTTTCTTGTAACTTCTTTTTCTTCTGATGACTTCTATCTTCTTCTCTGACAAATGATATGACTGAAAACAAAGAGAGAGAAGAGACAAAGCTTTCAATGCTCAATTAAACTCAATTTAATTTTGAGTTTTGGTTACCAAAAAAAGTATTCAACCAAAATGAATTTTATCTTTTTAGTTACCAATGCATGAACTTAATTGAGTTAAAATTTGAAATTCATTAGTCTATGGGAGTAGGTAACCAAACCAAGCAATGAGATCTTTGGACCATTACTTTCTTTCTTCTCTCAATTCGGATCAAGGCCTTGTTAGATCAAGATAAGAGTTTACTTGGGCTTGTGATTTGGGCAATTTGGTTTTCTTTTATTTCAGCATTCAATCACTTATATTAAAATTAATTTTTGCACAAGGCTTAATTAATTTTAAATAAGAAGTTAGGCTTATATTGCCTTTTGACCCAATATAAAACTTGCACACTAACAAACACATTAAACAACCTATTGAAAACAAATAACAATTTAATAATTTAATAATGTTTGATCATCAAATTAGATATTAGTTTTCCAAACTCAACAGTATCATATACTAAAAATTTTATTATTATTATTATTTTAGAACTTGGCACATTTAGTAATTTTGAAATTCATAAATATTTTATTATACATCATACTTAAAATTCAGATGCATAGAAAATAAAAATTAACAATAAGTTTCTTACATTATTTATTTACATAAATACTTAACAATCTCACATATTAAACTATTTCATCATTGATCAAATGACCAATATTTCCTTCAGGATCTTCAAAAAAATCAGATACATGATAATGAGTGGTGGAATTTTCAGCATCATTTGAAACGAATAGGTGTCTTGGGGTACAACAGGTACGCGACCAATGGCCCTTTCTATCACAACAAAAACATTTATCCTATGTTGATTTATTTTGCCTAGTGTTTCTTTCTTTCTCCTACTTCTGGTGAGATCCTTTCTTGTGAACATAATTCTTCTTCCTTCCATAATTTTTCTTGTTACTAAAACCTTACCATTTACCTCTTCTGGGGTAATGATTTGCCGCATTTACTTTAGAAAATGGGGCGGCGCCAGTTGGGCACGCTTCATGATTTTTTAAAAGCAACTCATTGTTGCATTCAGCAATAAGAATGTAAGAAATTAACTCAGAATATTTTTTAAATCTCTTTTCTCGATACTGCTGCTGTAGGAGCACATTCGAGACATAGAAGGTCGAGAAAGTTTTCTCTAACATATTATTATCAGTTATTTTTTTTCCACAAAATTTCATTCGTGAGGTGATTCCAAACATTGTTGAATTATATTCATTTATGAATTTAAAATCCTCTAAACACAAGTGCGTCCATTCATATCGGGTTTGAGGAAGTATCACCGTCTTTTGATGATTGTACCTTTCTTCAAGGTCTTTCCACAGATCTTCAGGATTTTTTAATGTGAGATATTCATTTTTCAATCCTTCGTCAAGATGACGACGAAAAGGCACGGACCTATGCTTGATAATGGGGGGCACTTGCCCCCAGTCTCATTTTATTTTTTAAACAAAAAAAATATACATATATAATATGCCCCCATTTTAAATTTTAAATGATCCCACTATAAATAAATTAAGCCCAAATTATTAAAGCCCTAAACCCATTTTATCTTTCTATTATTTTGACTATTAGCTAATCTAATCAAATTTAGTCTTCTTCAGTTCTCAAATCCCAGCCGTCACTCATTTATTCTCTTAAACCCTCTTCTTAGTTTCATGTTTTCAACATTCTTTTTCTATTCCTTATCTAGTGGTCATATTCTCTTCATCAAAAGGTAAATTTTAAATTCTCTATTTTGTTTTATATAGCTCTCTATGACTCTATGTATCTTTTAATTTCATTGTTTCTCTTTTTGATATTTTTAATTACAAATTTTAATTCAAACAATTATAGTTAAGGTATTAATCTATTTTTTTATTCTCTTCATGAATTTATATATTTTATTTTATTCTCAATTTAGTGATCCTTATTATTTATTTGTTTATCTTTCGTTCTATTCTATTATATGTAATTATGTTGCATATAAATTTTTAAAGTGAATTGATCAATTTACTAATTTAGAATATATCTTTTTTATTTTTAGAAATAGTAATAGAAAAATATTTAAAAAAAAATCTACCACTAGAATCTGAAGTCACTCCATTAGTCTCTTCTAATAAAAAGAAGTTCTTAGAATTCAATGTGAAAAGTCTGGTAGCTGATCCTGGACAGCGATTCAAAATTTCAAATTATGATCCAAATGACAGAGATGAAGTTAGACGAGCTTATTTGCAAAAAGGTCCTTGTCAATCAAGAGAACATGATTTTTCACAAACAAATTTTGGGATTTCTCTCGTAGATTTAATGCTGATTGGTTTGATGAATTTGGCAATTAGTTGGAATATAGTATTTCAAAAGATGCTATCTTTTGTCTCTGTTGCTATCTTATGAAACCTGATGGTGCGAGTGGTGATGCTTTTGTAAAAGAGGGCTTTTCAAATTGGAAGAAGAAGAAGCGATTACAAATACATGTTGGAAATCATGATAGTGCTCATAATCAAGCTTGAAGAAAATGCGAAGCACTCATGAAGCAAAAGCAACATATTGAAGTTATTTTTCAAAAGCATTCAGACCAAGCTAAAAGAGATTACCGAACTCACTTAACAACAACAATTGAGTGCATTAGGTTATTATTGCGGCAAGGATTGGCTTTTTATGGTGATGATGAATCGCACAATTCAAACAATTAAGGTAATTTTTTGGAGCTTCTTGACTTTCTTGCTCAACATAATACAAAGATTGATTGTGTTTTTAAAAATGCTCATGAAAACCTTAAATTAGTAGCACCTAAAATTTAAAAAGATATTGTTAGAGCTGCTGCAAATGAAACTACTAAAGTTATTATTGATGATCTTGGAGATGATTTATTTGCTGTTTTAGTTGATGAAACTCGAGACATTTCTGTTAAAGAGCAAATGGCTGTTTGTTTGCAGTATGTGAACAAAGAAGGAATTGTAATGGAGCGATTTCTTGGCCTTGTCCATGTTTCTAGCACAAATGCGTTATCGTTAAAAGTAGCTTTGGAATCTTTATTAGCAAAGCATAATTTAAACTTAGCAAGAATACGTGGACAAGGTTAAAATGGAGCTAGTAATATGCAGGGAGAATTTAATAGCTTAAAAAGTTTGATGTTGAAAGAAAATGTTTGTGCTTTTTATGGTCATTGTTTTGTTCACCAACTTTAATTAGCACTTGTGGTTGTTACAAAGAAACATGTCGAAATTGTACTATTTTTTTAATTTACTTGCTAGTTTGTGCAATATTGTTGGAGCTTTTTGTAAACGTAAAGACATGCTTCGTGAAAGTCAAATGCAAAAAACAATTGTTGCATTATCAAATGGAGATGTTTCTAGTGGGCATGGTTTAAATCAAGAAACAACATTGAAAAGGATAGGTGATACTCGATAGGGCTCACATTATGGTACAATACTTAGCTTGATTTCTATTTTTTCTTTCACGGTAGAAGTTCTTGAAGTCATTGAGGAAGATGAAAATAATCCTGAATAAAGAGCTGATGCATGTCAATTATTGAATCATATTCAATCTTTTGAATTTGTATTCAATTACATTTGATGAAAAGTATATTAGGAGTTACTAATGAGTTGTCTTAAACTCTACAAAGAAGTGATCAAGATATTTAAATGCTATGACATTAGTTAAAGTGCCCAAGCAACAATTGCAAAGTATAAGAGACGATGGTTAGTCCTCTTTGCTCAATGAAGTTTCACTGTTTTGTGATAGTCACAATATTCTTGTTCCAAATATGAATGACATATTTGTAACACAAGGAAGATCAAGGCACAAAATCCAAAAAGTCTCAAACTTGCATCATTTTCAAGTTGAATTATTTTGTCAAGTAGTTGATATACAACTTCAAGAGCTTAACAATAGTTTTACAGAGGTAAATACCGAGCTACTTCTTTGTATAGTTTGTTTGAATCCAAGTGACTCGTTTTTTGTATTTGATAAGAAGAAGTTACTTCATTTAGCTGAATTTTATCCACATGAATTCTCTTCTACTCAACTTTTGGCACTTGATAGTCAACTTGAGAATTTTATATTAGATATGTGTCTTGATGATCAATTCTCAAATATAAATGAAATCTGCGGACTATCTCAAAAGTTAGTTGAGACAAAAAAGCATATTATTTATCTATTGGCGTTTCTTCTGTTGAAATTAGTTTTGATTCTACCTGTGGCAACGACATCAATTGAGAGAACATTTTTTGCTATGAATATCATAAAGAGTCGACTTCGTAATCGAATGTGAGATGAGTGGTTGAATGATTGTTTAGTTACATATATAGAAAGAAAGACATTCAATCAAGTTGATAATGAAACAATTATTCAACATTTTCAAAATATGAAAACAAGAAGAGAAGTACCTTCAAGATTTGAAGCAAAGAAAGCTAGCGGCTAATGTAATTTTTATTTTTTTTTTGTATTCGAATAATTAATGTGTACTTTTATATTTTTAAATTTAAATTAATATATCTTTTGATAGTAATGTGTATTATTTTTGCCCCCCAACATAAATTTTTTGGGTCCGTCACTGACGACGAAGGAAGATCATGGCTTTGGTTTTATCCTTTTGTGATGCATTATTTTCAGCTTTAATAATATCTCCAAGATCTATTGAATCAAGATGGATTTCAGTATCTAATATCCATGATAAATAGTTGTTTTCATATATATCACAACCATTAAATTCAAGATGAGAGAGTTTCGACATAATAAAAATTTGTTACTTGAGTATTTCTAAAATTTGACTAGAGTCTCATGCTGATAACGTGTTGTGAAATAAATAAACAAGGAAGATATAATATAAAATAAAGAAGTATAAATAGAAAAGTGGAGTATTGATATTCAATATAATTATCTCACTATAATATAAGTAATTTATATATTTACTAGTATATTGCAATTTAAAAATCCACGGAGAGAAATAGAGAAAAAGAGAATTTTATGTTATTGCAGTGTGTAAAGAGAGAGAGAGAGAGGAAAAAGTATTTATTATTATGTGTAACCCTTTTGTCTCAGTACATATTTTTATAGACGTACAAAGTTTATGTTTTAAACTTCATTAAATTTGCTTCATCCTAAGAATTTGTTTCTTTCAACATAAAAAAAATGAACTACCCATAAATGAACATCCATCATTTTTATCCATCCTCATCACAACAAAATCAATCTAATACTATTGGTTAATTAATCCATCATTACATTTATGTTGATATGCTGCAAATATTTTCACCAGGAACAGTGGAACACCATCTTTATGACATAATGAGTTTTGTATTTTGACTCAGTCTTTACTTTTTGAAAAAACTTTTTGCATTTTGACTACGAGTGTTTTTGAAAATGTTAAAAAAATTAAATTTTTTTAATAATTATTTATTAGTATATTCATTTTTTAGTATAATTGATTATG
>NC_029789.2:26846649-26889140 GCF_000816755.2 Arachis ipaensis
TTTTTAGAATTTAGATCTTCAAAATTTTGAATTTTTATTTTAAAGAGTAAAGATCTCTCACCTTTAAATAGTTTCTTTCTCATATTTTCTCTTGATCCTATTTATAAAATAAATAATAAGACATCACATTTTATTCTTTAAAATAAAATTCAAAATTTAAAGAATCTAAATCCATTCTTTTGATATGTGTTTTTAATTTTTTATGCTTAAGATACAATGTTTAAGGTACAATGTTTAATATTACATGATAATTGCCCTATATTTGAATTCTTTATAATTTGTTAAAGATCATTGTGTCCTTTAATTGCTAAAATGATACAGAATTAGTCAACAACAACCATAATCTTAGTTGATTACGTAATAGGTCATTTCAGCTGCTTACAGTACTATCATACAATAAGTATAAAATACTATATAAACAATTATATGGCTACACATAAGTTTTTATAGTTATTTATATTACTTTTAGTGTAAAATAGTTGTCATGTATAGTTAAAATTCATTATTTCTTGAATTTTTTATTTAAATTAAAAATATATAATATTTATCGATTTAAATAAACGTGTAAGTATTTACTAAATTATATTTTGAGTCACATATTGGATGCAGTGAAAAAAATCACAATATAAACGTATCTTGGATGCACTTCCCCCGTGCTGTAATACGACACGTGTCAGTCATATCTCGGATGCACCCGAGATATGAACAAGACAATATCTCGGATACAGTGCATCCGAGATATGGCTTTAATTAGCCTTAATCCACTGCATCCGAGATACGGTCTAGTGTGCATGACAATTTTTATTTATAAATGTTACAATATTTTCTATAAAAAAAACATATATTCACATGGATAAACAAGTCAAGTTATACATTTGGATGCACTAAAAAAGAGTCATACATGTGATGGAGGTCTATAAACATAAGTAATAAGCAAAATACATATAGTAATAATGGTAACTAACGCCATCCAGCGGCAGGATCCAAGTGGTGTCCAGTCCCACATCCACGAGGACGGGACACCCTAGATGCAACTTTCGTATACTTGGAAGCAAGTGGGAACTTGACGACGTCGTAACCTGCTGGACTGAAGCACGGAAACCTATGGTATATCCACGATACAAGAAGCGGCATGCAACCCGCAATGCACGTCACGTCATGGGATGCCGCTGTGCACAACGAGTGGTAGGTATAGCAGAGAAGTGCAGACTCCATGATAACTGGCTGCATCGATCGAAATCCTCTAACAGTGGCAGCCATCTCAACGGCACAAGTGTAGCCGACTTGTCCGTGAACAGAAACCCCCAATAAGCATCATCGGGTAGCATCGGACATACTGCCGAAGAGTCTCTGGGGCTGCCCCATCAGGGATATATGCCACTCGGTCCCTGAGCCATGTCATCCTGATCCCAAACACTTACTTCCCTTCCTCCTGCGGTGGTGGCAGCCTGGCGCCCAATAAATCCTCAGCCCGCTCCCATGTTGGGTGCCCATGCCACCGCTGAAAGTCTCTGGTACAACTCCAACAGGCTCTCCAGTAGTGCGTAGTCCAGTGTGGTAGGCAACATCCTCGAGCGTAATGCTGGCCTCACCCCACGGAAGGTGGAACGTATGGGTCTCCGGCCTCCACCGCTCGATAAATGCAGAGATCAAGCACTTATCAAACATAAAATCCCTCAACTCAACTGCATGCCTGATGCACCACTATTTCGTGGTACATTTTAGGCTGAATTGAGTGGATTTTATCCATTATTCTCACACTTATTCATAGAATTCGCATGTTTTACATTTTTCTTCCCAATTCTGTATTATGATTGAAAACATGCTTCTTTGGCCTTAAAATTGCTAATTTTAATTCTCTCTTATTACCATTCGATGCCGTAATATGTTTGTTAAGTATTTTTAGGGTTTATAGGGCGGGAATGGCTTAGAGGATGGAAAGGAAGCATGCAAAAGTGGAAGGAACACAAGAAGTTGAAGTTTTGAGAAGCTGACAGCAACGCGCACGCGTACGCGTGACTGGTGAAGCAGACAAGCGACGCATACACGTGGATGACGCGTACGCGTGACCAGGGATTTGTTTAGCGATGCGTACGCGTGGCTGACGCGTACGCGTGACGAGCGTCACGTGCTATAGATATCAGAATTCGCTGGGGCGATTTCTGGGCTGCTTTGGACCCAGTTTCAGGCCCGAAAATACTGATTAGAGGCTGCATAGTGGAGCTGGATGGGGGAATCAATCATTCACACATTCATTTATACAATTTTAGGTTTAGATGTAGTTTTCTAGAGAGAGAGGCTCTCTCCTCTCTCTAGGTTTTTGGGTTTCTACTCCAATTTCTTATTATATTTAGATTCAATTTCTGTTTTCATTTACAATTCCTTACAATTTATTGTTCTAGCACCTTTGTTCTTCAATTCTACTTGTTATTTTCTTCACTTTGGTATCCTTATGTTTATGCACTCTTGCTACTCTTAATCTTCGTAATGCAATTCATATTTTTATGTTATTAATGCTTTCTTTAATTTGTGTTATTGATCTCTTGCAATTGTTAGTCTTAGATTTTACATTCTCTTATTACTTTTCTCTGCTTTTATTTTGTGCCTACCAAGTGTTTGATAAAATGTTTGGTTGGATTTTAAATTAACTTTTTGTATTCTTAGCTTAGATTTTGTAAATTGGAGACTCTTGAATGGTCAAAGTCTCTTATTGGTTGGTGATTGAAAATTGCTAGTTGGTTTGAGCTTCACTAACTTCTAGTCTTTGATTAGGACTTGTGAACTCAAGTTGAATTACTCACTTGACTTACCTTCAATTGTTAGAGGTTAACTATGTGAGAGCAAAAGGCAATTACCATCACAAAGTGACTATGATAATGGAAAAGGAATTCCAATTATCAATCCTTGCTAGGACTTTTCTTAATTGTTAGTTTAATTCCTTGTTGTTTACATTTCTTGTCTCTTATTTCAATACCCCAAAAATACTTTTCTATAACCAATAATAAACTATACTTCCCTGCAATTTCTTGAGAGACGACCCGAGATTTGAATACTTCGGTAATTTTATTGGATTTGTATTTGTGACAAACAATTTAAACATTGATAGAGGAAAATTTGTTGGTTTAGAACTATACTTGCAACGCGATAATTTTTGTAAAAATCTTTACCGACATTTTTCCTCCGTCAATGCCCAAATCCAGCCTCCCTTATATAGGGAAGCAGGATGGGTGACGGCGAGAGACTTAGTGTCACACGGCGTGGCAAAAGTAACCGTGGTTGCTGCAATTTCCAAAATAGATAACTAACGCATATTGGTTACATCTAAACCATTAATTGTCCCTAAACAGTACTACAACTTATAATGCACCTACCTATGCGTTTACATTAAATGTAACATATATATATAAATTTTTAAGTCACTAAAGACTAACACCCTAAACGCATTACAAGATAATTATATAAATCTACTAATCTTAAACCTATTAAACACGGATTTTTTTTATTTAAATAAAAAATATAACATTTACCGATTTAAATTTACGTTTAAATATTTAAATAAAAAAGAAATTCATTAAATACTAACCTCAAAGTCCAACGCTCCAGCTACGTGTCAAGTATCATTCAGTCTATTAATGTCTCCCACGCGGACATATGCTCGGGGGCCATAGCTCGTGAAGAAATTCGCTTTCACACGTACGGAATATCAAAAGTTTGAAAAATTTCACTCTAATCCACGCATTTCTCGGATGCTATAGGTTTATATACGTTCCAGACCTTGTCTTGAATGCAGTACCCCAAATCACTAAAAATGTGCATATCTCGGGTGCAGTGGGTTAAGGCTAATTAAAGCCATATCTCGGATACACTGTATCCGAGATCTCGTCTTGTTCATATCTCGGGTGTATCCGAGATATGACTTGCACGTGCCGTATCACAGCACGGGAGCAGTGCATTCGAGATACGTTTGTATTGTGGTTTTTCTTACTGCATTCGAGATATGACTCAAAATGTATTTTAGTAAATACTTACACGTTTATTTAAATCGGTAAATATTATATATTTTTAATTTAAATAAAAAAATCCTTATTTCTTATTTATATAACATTTTTCTAACGCATTTTGAATTGTTATTCTCACGCAAATAATGAAATGCCTTTAAAAACCACAATGGCAATATCTTCAATTTCACCAAGTAATAATTTCGTTTGCTTCCCATAATACACATCTTTCATTTGATGGAATTTATCCTCTTCGAAAAGGAAGAATTTTCTGTCTCTTCTATATATCACCTTTCATTTGAAAATTGAGAGACAATATCAAAGAATTGTCAAAGGGCAAATTTGCTTGTGTTTGTGGCAAAGATGCAATTTTGGTTAGAAATTAAGAGAGGGACAAAACAACAGTGGTGAACACTTTTTTCTGGGACTGTAATTATATAAGAAGGTACACAACACATTACACAACAAAAGTGGAGTTAATGGGAGAAGAAAAGAACTAGGAAGAAGAAGAAGAATAACAAGAAACATTTAAAGCTTAGCCGTTGTTTCTAGTCTATCTGTGAACATTGGGATTCTGAGTCCCAATTTCACATTCATATAAACCATTCTGTTCAAAAGGTTCAATGGTTTTTGCTTTGCCTTTTGAGATAGCTTCAGTGCTACATAAAGTTCAGATCTTTCACCGTACTTTGCCTTCTTTACAGGTTAGTTTCCTTAATTGGCCTTAAACTCGAGTGGGTTTCTCGTTGTTTTTGGGTTTGAGCTTGCGGGGTATTATAAAAAATTGAGCTTGCATCTTGTGGTGTCTTAACAAAAATTAAGGTCTTGTGGCTTTCTTTTCTTTTTCTTTCTTTGTTTGGACCAAAAATTTGGCTGTGGCTAAATTGCCTTGTGGCTGGAAGTGTTTGTTAGCTTAGTTGAGTCATGGTTCTTAAAAGGACTAATTGAATTTGTTTAGTGATCATGGTCTAGAACATCATAAGAGTTTTCTTCTTCCACTGAATTTGTTTAGTGATATTCTCAGCTGAACTTGTGGGTTATACATGATCAATTAATATGCGAGATACTGAGAAAAAGTTAAATAAGAGAGGATTTAGAAAATCTAGTCACTCAAGGAAACATACTGATTCAAAGCTTGATTTATCACCGAGATTCGAAACAAGTAGTACAAAAGGCCAAGGGAAGAAGCAGAAATTGAAATCGAAACCTCACAAACTCGTTGTTTGCACAGCCACATCAAGGGGCACAGCTACTGATTCTTCTTCCATCAAGGGGTCAATCAAAGATGCTTCAAGTGAAAAATTGATTGTTGGACAAAATATGCATTACAATGATGGGAAATCTTTGCAGATGCTCTCTTCGACAAAGCAACCGGGGGAGAAAATTTCTTTTGGTCCTATTGTCGACGGGAACGATGCTGATGGGGAAGTGAATATTCAAAAAGTTAAGAGAAGGAGAAGGAGGAAAAGGCGAAGGGATAATGTGGATCTTGATGATGCTTTGCGCCTGCAGAGGAGAACAAGGTATCTGTTAATCAAAATGAAGGTAGAGCAGAACCTTATAGATGCATACTCTGGAGAAGGCTGGAAAGGTCAAAGGTACTAATTTTTTATTTTCTTTAAGCTGTCTATTTTTCTTATTGTCATTGTAGAGAATCTGTGAAGGCATTGTTAATCTGTTATTACTATAAGTTATGTATCATTTCTTGACTAGGATATTTTAAGATGGCTTTTAGATTATTGGACTTTCGCTCTTGTTCTTAGTCTCCAGGGTGTGTTAATTAAGCTTGATAGTAAAAGGCACAAATATGAAGCAAGGATAAACATCTACATTCATAGATTTTGTAGGGAACTTAGAAAATAAGGTGTAATCCATATACGACGACAGCAAAAACCAAGTCTTGTTCCACTTGGTGGAGTTGACTTCGCAGAGCAAACAACTTCATGGTGGTCTATCATGAAATGTAACAAAATGATTTGAAATTGATTTTCTTTTAAAAACTTGTGTTTAAAGATTCAGTTTCCTTGTCTTTAAGGAATGCATTCTCTGCTGAATAATTATCTTGCAGAATTCTATGTATGCTGTTTAAACTTTTGAAGTTACAATTCAATATGGTCATATAAGAATAATGAGGCGCCCCTTGTTTCAAAGAGGGGGGGGGCGGGTTATTCACATTTCATTTGATGGTCAAAGGCGAATTGAAAGCTAAGCAGTGGTAATAAATCACTTAATGAAAGTAGATTCTCTTTCCATTCATTTGAAAACGTCTATGATCTCTTCCCAAACCAAACATGAATCTTTCAATTCATTTGGCTCTCACACTCAATTACTTATAGGACAATTCTTCCTATCTTTTTTAATGAGCCTATCCTCTCCTCTAAAATTCATTAATCCCTTTAGATGAATACTAGTTCCATACTTCCATGGATAAATAACATATAGTTTTGAACATTGCATTGATAAATTACTTTGTGGCTGATCTTGTTCTTTTTTTTTTTTTTTGTGGAAATTCTTTTCACAGTCGAGAAAAGATTAGACCGGAGAAGGAACTACAAAGAGCAAAGAAGCAGATTTTAAAATGTAAACTTGGCATTCGCGATGTCATTTGCCAGTTGGATGCTCTTAGTTCTGTGGGCAGGATTGAAGATTCCGTCATTGCTCCAGATGGATCTGTATATCATGAACATGTGAGCAAGTTGATTAAAGCTTCTCTTGATAGTGATCTTTATACTCTGATGGCTCATTCAATCATGCTTTGGACCAAACATGTTCTGTATGTTCATTTTTCTCTTTTCCCTTCACGTAGATATTCTGTGCAAAATGCAAGTTGCCTGAAGCATTCCCCGATAATGACATTATACTCTGCGACGGCACATGCAATCGTGCTTTTCACCAAAGATGTCTTGACCCACCGTTGGACACTGAAAATAGTGAGTTCCCTTCCATGCATGTCAACTTGTTCTATAGCCTTTTCAGGTGCCGATGACTGTTCATTACCAAATTGCTTATTTACACTGCACAGTTCCTCCTGGAGACCAATGCTGGTTTTGCAAGTTTTGTGAATGTAAGATGGAAATACTCGAGGCAACGAATGCTCATCTTGGGACCGACTTCTCCTTGGACAGTACATGGCAGGTATTTTACACTAATAATTTCTTGCACCATTTTTTCAGATTTTCAATTGTCTCTAGATAATTGATACATTATCACTACTGACAGATGTAACATTCTTTCTTGAATTAAGGATGTATTCAAGGAAGAAGCTACTGTACCAGATGATTGTGCCGCTTTATTAAATCCGGAAGAAGAATGGCCGTCAGATGATCCAGAAGATGATGATTATAACCCGGACAGGAGAGAAAACACTCACAACATCAATGCAGAAGGCACTGATGAAAGTCCATCTGATTCAAGCAGCTCTATCAGTCTTTCGTCCTTAAACGATGAATATTCTCCTGTAGACAAAGCCATGAGCCTTGAATATCTTTCTGTTAATAGTTGCGTTGATTCTGATGGATACGGGGAAATAGTATGCAGCCGCAGGCAGCGTAAAGCAGTTGACTACAGGAAACTTTATGATGTGAGTATATATAAGTTCTTATCCAGCATAAGAATATACTAATGTTTTCGGAGCAAAGTTGACAACTTAGCTTCGGTCGATTGCTCAAAGCATCAAGGCTTTTTGTTAACTTATTGGATTTCTGTTTATGAATTGGAATATTGATTGTATTAGATTGTCATCATGTCATGTAGATGATGTATTTGATTATGTTTTGTGTGTGGAATCGCATCCAAAGAGTTGAGTTAGTTATTTCCTTCTCTGGCTATATTTCAATGATGATTAAGATCATGCAAAATGAAAATCATTTGAGTTCATATATCTATGTAGGAAATGTTTAAGGATGCTCCTCCATGTGAACAAATGAGTGAAGATGAAGACTGGGGTCCTGGCAAAAGGAAGCGGAGAGAAAAGGAATCTGATGCTGCTAATACACTTATGACGCTGCACGAAAGCGATAATAAATTTCCGAATAATGAGAACAACGATACAGTGAGAGAGGGCGCGCACACACATGTAAAAAGATCTTGCTTCAGAATTCCACATCATGCAGTTGAGGTATTACTTAACACACAACAATTCCAGCTTAGTTCAAGTATAGAGTTATATAGTCACTAATCTGTGCCTAGTTTTTAATGAAATGTGCCAGAAGCTTCGCCAAGTTTTCGCAGACAATGAACTTCCTCCGAGATCCGTGAAGGAACACATTTCAAAAGAGTTGGGAATTGATGCTGCAAAGGTTGTTCCTTACAGGCTCTTGCTGTATCTTCACTATCTTGTTTCTATTTTATTCTGAATTTTATATGCAAACTGCATTAGCTTCACACACTTATTGCATTGTTTTTCTTTACTAACGCATTATAAAATGCAGGTTAGCAAGTGGTTTAAAAATGCTCGTTATTTAGCTCTTAAAACCAGGAAGGTTAGTGATAGTGTTTGGATTTTCACTTTCGCTGCATGTATGTATATATATGGAAGGATGCAACAATGACACTTTGGTTTGAATAGTTGTCTGAGAGTAAGAAGTAGGACAAATTGTGATTGATGAATTTTTCTAGAGGCACTGATAAATTTGCAGCGAAGTGTAAACTAGGATGTTGTCAAACCTTGAATTGTTCTTGGAACATCAAGCTTGTGAAGACTTAAGGATTTAGTATCATGTTATGCTATTGGATACTAGTTTGAATTTGTAATAACTCTAACATGAGTGAGTTTTGTTCAGCATCAAGTCGAAGGAGGAGAGCTGCCTTTGAGTTTGTTGTGCAAGACCTCGAAGGGTTCCAGTTTACAAATTGTGGACAAAGATGAGATTTTGCAGAAATCAAAGGCCTCTAAAATTGCGATGGTTCATTCACCGAATAATGGTAACGGTATTACCGATAGACAGAAAGTGAAGTCATCTTCTGGCAGTATTTGGAAAAAAAGGCAACCGGAAATATCTCCTGCTAAGACAGCAGAAAATGGCAACAAGGTACTTACCTATTATCACAAATCTCACATTCTGTATGCATTTTGGTGCTTTGGAAGTAACTTTCTGCACAAACAAGCTCTGGCAAAGCAAAAAACTGAGTGTATAATGAGATGAAAGTAAAGATTTCGTTGAAAATCAAATCCGAAATTCTATCTAATCCATGTAGTATGTTAAAAGTAAGATCAAATTCAATCCAAATTTTTGCAGTTCTAATCGTTTTAATGGTTTTAATTGAATTGGATTGGATTGGATTACCCCTTACAAGCATAGATGCCTTGATGATGTTGGCTTGAAGAAGGACCATAATTCGCAAGTTTTCACATTATCTTTTCAGGACTTGGAAGAAGGGAGTGATGATGTTGGCTTGAAGAAGCTGTTACAAGAAAAGAAAAGAAAGATGGAATTTGTGTTTGGAGGAGACTCTAAGGCAGCAGAGTTGGAATTTGAAAGACTTAGCAAATTGAAGGCTAAACTAGATAGCATGAAGGTTAAATTAATTGAAGTTCAAAACCATAGAGCAAAGGGTGCAAAGGAACCATGTGTTATATATGTGCCCACAGCTCAGCTAAGGGAAAAAGGTTGAATAATTAGTAGATTTTTTAGTACCATTTTATTTTATTTTATTTTTTTAACAGAAGGTTATATAATATATACAATGTTTTTTGTTGTATAATGAAAGTGAAGCAAACCTAAAAGGTGAGCCACTAGGAGTAGTTTAGATTCAAGCTTCATTGTCATAATGTACCCCAAAGAAAATGAAAGAAGTGAGGCAAACCTGTTGAAGTTGGATTTGCTTATACATATTGATAATTAACATTAGCAATTGCTCATTGTAAGAACCCTCTCTCTCTGGTATTTGGAGACTCTTTATTTTCCTGTATCTCAGAATCTAAAAGATAACATTCTTTTTAACAATCTAGATCTGCAAACAGATCCGGAAGCGGGTTAGCATTGGTTTGAGAGGCTGCATCCAAAGTTTATGACTCACGCAATAATTACTTATAGTTGTGTAAGCAGCTTTTTAGTTAACACTTAAGGAAATAAAGTGTGATTTCTCACCATTAATTTTATAAGTAGGACAAAAAATAAAGATGAAAGAGAGAGCAATGAAGGGTTAGATTAAATAATTGAGACCATCCAGTTTTTTCTGCACTGGAGAGGATTAACTCCCCACATTTTTCATCATTAAAAATATGAAATAGAATAAACCAAGAAAAAACAAAATATAAATTTCCTTAATTTTTTAATTTTACAAAAATGAGAAAAAAAATAACCAGATATTAAAAGACAAACTCTTGAACTCTTTTCGCGGATAAAATTCGTGCAACTGAGTTTTTTTAAGGCAAAATTCGAATCCCTAACACTTGTTTAAACGGACCACGTGATCACTCGATTAATTCAAGTTGATTTCATTACAAGAATTTAATTAAAAATTTTAAATTTCAAACCATAATTTTAAAAATCGAACCAAATCGAACCAGTTGGTTCCACTGAGTTAATTAAAAACCAATTCTCCAGTTGATTTGGTTGACATAAGAAACCATCTAAGATCTAACAAAAAATCAATGAAAAAACCGTTGAATCAGCAGTTAACTGCTAAATCATGTGAGCCGGACCGATTTTTTTAAGATTTCTGGTTCAGAATAAAAGCGATGTCGTTTGAAGTTTTTTTTTTTTTTTTTTAAAAAAAAGAAGAAACAGTTTCTCTCAAAACAATCTCACCCTAAACGCACTCACCTCACTCTCTGAAACCATTTTCTTCCTCTCCCAGCTGTCTGCCAGCTGTGCTCTCCACCTACCCAGCTGCCGCATTCCCCTTCTCCGCCGTCGTCTCTTCACTTCGCCGGCACAAGCTCGTCCGTTTTCGCTTTCCTCGCTCTCGCCTTCGTTGCCGTCGCAATTGTTGCCTTCCAGCCACTTTGTAGACGTTGTCGTCGCTGTCTCCCTCCCGTCGACTCCTGCCTCTCAGAAGCCTTGCAATCGCCGACGTCGCCTCTCAGACTGCAATTCGAAAGGTTCAAATTGAGTATCAATTGAATTCAGCATAATTGGCAAAATCATGTTTGGTTTTTAATTGCAAAGCACATTTTGTACAAAAGGGTGCTACTTAAGTTTTAATACGATTCATTTAGAGTATGGTTTGTTTCTCTGTAGCAACTAGTGTTACAGAGATTTGATTATTGTTCAAGCACAAAGGGGAAGATAAAAGAGTGAACCTTGGTTCTAGTTCTATTTTGTTCCTTTGTGATGCATTGAGAATTGAGTTATTTAGGGGTTTGAATTGGTTTTGTTGTCATAGGTTATTATTCTCTTTTGGGCAAGTTTTGTGGATTGGTGATTCCTAGTTCGCTGACTTCCATTGATCATTGGTCGCCGGAGGTTAAGGTATGCTATTGTTGTAACTGCAACTGAAACATGAAGTTGGGTTTTAGACTTGTAGTTTCTTCTTTGAGGTTGTACTAATTTTTTAGGAGAACTGTTTAGAAGGTTTGAATGTTAAAATAGAAGTTGGTCAATCATTGGTAAATCTCTTTCCCTTATTCGATTTTCAGGGGCAGGGGATGGTTTGTTTTGCACATCTTGAAAAAAATGTTGTTTCTGAGATTGGTTCATATGCGGATGTGATTCTTGATGCTTGTTGCCAGAATATTGGAGAAGCTAATTATAATTTTTTTGTGTGTAAGTTTGTGTTTTCAATTGTTTGCTGATTACTTTAATTAGATCTTTTTTTATTCTGAATTTTTGTTGCTTATGTGATGAGTTTCTGGGTAAGTTTGTGTTTGTCATTTCTATGCGTTTTGATTTTTTTTTTTAATTATAAACTTTGATATTTGAATTTGGAGTAAATAGCTATTTCTAATCATCAAAGATTTGAATGCTAACAAAACTAATTATAAAAAAATTTAAATTGACATTGTACCCATGAAAAATATATATTGTTTGACAAAAATATCCAATCGTTAAATTTAGTGTTGACTCTTTTGACCAATTCCCAAGTGGCCAAATTGCCCCTTTTTATTATTATCTTCTCCGTCTCAACTCTTCAACTACTTTCCAGAATCAAATTCAAAACCAAAATAAAAAAATCCAGGATAAACAGCAGAGCAGGGTTGAGACTTCTCCCTTTTCACCCCTTCCCAGACCAAAATCTGTTCCAGAGAGCCAGCTCCCCCTTTTCTCTTCTCTCTCTATTACCTGCTATTGTTCTCTTTGGTGGCGTCATCGTTATTCGTGGCCGCGCGTCTCATCTTTCCGGTCCCAAGGTAAGACCGCCGTTGAGTGGTGGTGGCATAGCCACGATCAGAAGTTCGCGACGGAACCCACAAGATCCAAGATCTTCGCCCTTCCCCATTGCTGCTCCATCAAGGTAAATAGAACTTGTTTTTGTCTTCTTTGCTCCGCTTCTCCTTCACGATGGCGCTGTTGCTGGCCGTTCGTCGCGCGACAATGGTGTTCAAAGGGGTTCCATCGTTGGCTTCTTCAGCCGAGTCTATTTCGCGCCGCCCACAACCGCCTTTGTCCAGAGAGCTTGATTCTGCATCCAGGGAGGTTGGTACCAGATCCAGAAGCTTCGATCGTAAATCTGGAGTTTTTGTTTCTGAATGTTTTGAATGGATGTTGAGCAGTAGAAATTCTGAATTAGAAAATGTCTTGAGTTTATGGCGAGAAGGAGTAGATCTGGCAGGGACTAAGCTGGCGGCGACGATCTAGGGGAGTTGGAGATCACTGGAGGTGGTTGAGCCAGCTGAGGGTGGCGTGCGAGGGAGGATGAGGGAGGTGATTATGGTGAGTGAGGCCGCCTCTGTGACTGAGAGAATGAGGTTGAGCCAGCGAGAGTGGAGATTAAGAAGTTAAGCGGCTGAGAACGGTGAGTGAGGGAGGTGAAGGGGTTGAGGATTATTATTAGGGTCGTACGTTTGATTCAGTTATGTTAAAGAGGACTGTGATAGATATATTCAAGAGGACCGTGATAGAGAAGATAATAAAAAGGGCAATTTGGGAATTGTACAAAAGAGTCAACACTAAATTTAACGATTGTGTTTCTCATTTGAATTTGAATCATGCGTTTGTATACTTTTAAGTTACTCTGTGATTAGACTTCTATTTCTTATCTTCTTTAAAGTTAATGGTTCTAGTTCCTATACTAATTGTTCTGATTTCATGTTACTTCCTCTTATGATTTTCTTCTTTTCTGTTATATCAGTTATTGTTTATGGAGCCAAAAAATGAGCAGCCAAATTCTTCAAAGAAAGCAAAGGATCTGAATATTGAGGGATACCCAGTTGGGGGTCTGTCCATTGGAGGCCATGAAACTTGCATTGCCGTCGCAATCGTCGCCTTCCAGCCACTTTGTAGACGTTGTCGTCGCTGTCTCCCTCCCGTCGACTCCTGCCTCTCAGAAGCCTTGCAATCGCCGACGTCGCCTCTCAGACTGCAATTCGAAAGGTTCAAATTGAGTATCAATTGAATTCAGCATAATTGGCAAAATCATGTTTGGTTTTTAATTGCAAAGCACATTTTGTACAAAAGGGTGCTACTTAAGTTTTAATACGATTCATTTAGAGTATGGTTTGTTTCTCTGTAGCAACTAGTGTTACAGAGATTTGATTATTGTTCAAGCACAAAGGGGAAGATAAAAGAGTGAACCTTGGTTCTAGTTCTATTTTGTTCCTTTGTGATGCATTGAGAATTGAGTTATTTAGGGGTTTGAATTGGTTTTGTTGTCATAGGTTATTATTCTCTTTTGGGCAAGTTTTGTGGATTGGTGATTCCTAGTTCGCTGACTTCCATTGATCATTGGTCGCCGGAGGTTAAGGTATGCTATTGTTGTAACTGCAACTGAAACATGAAGTTGGGTTTTAGACTTGTAGTTTCTTCTTTGAGGTTGTACTAATTTTTTAGGAGAACTGTTTAGAAGGTTTGAATGTTAAAATAGAAGTTGGTCAATCATTGGTAAATCTCTTTCCTAAGTTTGTGTTTCTATGCGTTTTGATTTTTTTTTTTAATTATAAACTTTGATATTTGAATTTGGAGTAAATAGCTATTTCTAATCATCAAAGATCAAAGATCTAACAAAACTAATTATAAAAAAATTTAAATTGACATTGTACCCATGAAAAATATATATTGTTTGACAAAAATATCCAATCGTTAAATTTAGTGTTGACTCTTTTGACCAATTCCCAAGTGGCCAAATTGCCCCTTTTTATTATTATCTTCTCCGTCTCAACTCTTCAACTACTTTCCAGAATCAAATTCAAAACCAAAATAAAAAAATCCAGGATAAACAGCAGAGCAGGGTTGAGACTTCTCCCTTTTCACCCCTTCCCAGACCAAAATCTGTTCCAGAGAGCCAGCTCCCCCTTTTCTCTTCTCTCTCTATTACCTGCTATTGTTCTCTTTGGTGGCGTCATCGTTATTCGTGGCCGCGCGTCTCATCTTTCCGGTCCCAAGGTAAGACCGCCGTTGAGTGGTGGTGGCATAGCCACGATCAGAAGTTCGCGACGGAACCCACAAGATCCAAGATCTTCGCCCTTCCCCATTGCTGCTCCATCAAGGTAAATAGAACTTGTTTTTGTCTTCTTTGCTCCGCTTCTCCTTCACGATGGCGCTGTTGCTGGCCGTTCGTCGCGCGACAATGGTGTTCAAAGGGGTTCCATCGTTGGCTTCTTCAGCCGAGTCTATTTCGCGCCGCCCACAACCGCCTTTGTCCAGAGAGCTTGATTCTGCATCCAGGGAGGTTGGTACCAGATCCAGAAGCTTCGATCGTAAATCTGGAGTTTTTGTTTCTGAATGTTTTGAATGGATGTTGAGCAGTAGAAATTCTGAATTAGAAAATGTCTTGAGTTTATGGCGAGAAGGAGTAGATCTGGCAGGGACTAAGCTGGCGGCGACGATCTAGGGGAGTTGGAGATCACTGGAGGTGGTTGAGCCAGCTGAGGGTGGCGTGCGAGGGAGGATGAGGGAGGTGATTATGGTGAGTGAGGCCGCCTCTGTGACTGAGAGAATGAGGTTGAGCCAGCGAGAGTGGAGATTAAGAAGTTAAGCGGCTGAGAACGGTGAGTGAGGGAGGTGAAGGGGTTGAGGATTATTATTAGGGTCGTACGTTTGATTCAGTTATGTTAAAGAGGACTGTGATAGATATATTCAAGAGGACCGTGATAGAGAAGATAATAAAAAGGGCAATTTGGGAATTGTACAAAAGAGTCAACACTAAATTTAACGATTGTGTTTCTCATTTGAATTTGAATCATGCGTTTGTATACTTTTAAGTTACTCTGTGATTAGACTTCTATTTCTTATCTTCTTTAAAGTTAATGGTTCTAGTTCCTATACTAATTGTTCTGATTTCATGTTACTTCCTCTTATGATTTTCTTCTTTTCTGTTATATCAGTTATTGTTTATGGAGCCAAAAAATGAGCAGCCAAATTCTTCAAAGAAAGCAAAGGATCTGAATATTGAGGGATACCCAGTTGGGGGTCTGTCCATTGGAGGCCATGAAACTTGCATCATGTTTCCCACTCTTAAAGTAGCTTTCGACATTGGTCGCTGCCCACCTCGCGCCGTTTCCCAAGACTTTCTGTTGATCTCCCATGCGCACATGGATCACATAGTTAGTCTTCTTTGTGCATAATGCATGCATGAGATCCTGTTTGGAATTTTGTTGCACATGTATCACATTGTAATAATATTATCAAACCAGTATATGAATAATTTTTTGTTTATTGTTTAACCTAATACTTTGAAGGGGAGCCAATGATGTAATTATCAGGTTAGGCTGCGTACATTACACGGTGCAACCCTTCCCCAAATCCTGCATTAATGGGGATGCTTGTGCAGCGAGCTGCCCTTTATGCTAATATTTTGCATTGGGGTTTTATCTAGCGAATGTATGGCTGAATTAATTTGTTGTTGAAATTCTGTCTTGTGACATACAAATGTTTAATCAGGGAGGACTACCGATGTATGTTGCCACACGTGGCCTGTACCGTATGAAGCCACCAACAATTATTGTACCAATTTCAGTAAAAGAGGACGTAGAGAAACTCTTTAAAGTCCATAGGAAAATGGACCATTCAGAGCTCAAGCACAACTTGATTGGGTTAGATGTAGGTAATGGTTAATTTCAATCAAACTTATGCAACTAAGATCCAAGGTTTTGAGTTATTCCAATCATGCGCGGTAGTTGCTAATACATGGCTTACATTTGCAGGAGAGGAGTTTTATTTGAGAAAAGATCTCAAAGTAAAAGCATTTCGGACTTACCATGTTATATCCAGCCAGGTACCCGACCAGCAATCGCTGCTTGAGTCATAAGCTATATATTCCTTAGTGCTATAGACTAGGGCATTGTTTAAAAAATGTAGCTTTAGGTTCTGGTGCACTCTGAGAGTAGCTGTTTTGATAATGCTTTCTCATTGCAGTTTTATGTGCCATTGGCGATTCCGAGAGGCACTATAGCAGATGACTTTTGAAAGGCTTTATTATTTTGTAATCTCTTACCTGATCCTCTCGATATTTGAAGTTTCAAACCTGTTTATTTTTAAGTTAAAATCATCTATTTTGTAATTTAAGTCTTGAAAATAGCTTTAAAAATTATGTTTATCAAACTTCCATTTGTCACCATATTCACCAGATAAATTTTGAATGACCTTTAGCAACACCCTTTCTACGAAACCAAAAGCATTTTGATGTAAGACAGAAACTTAATATGCATTTGATAGAGAGGCGCCTACTACTAACAGGTTTGGACTGTGTTACAAAAGGAGAGGTAAGTAGAGGTCAAGTAGAAGTGTTTTAGGAGTTGTTAGGATATCCAGCTGGCTGATAGGTTGTTATAAATAGCTAGGTTATAGTTAGTTGAAGGAGGATAGTTTTTCTGTTGTGAATTCTGTTAGAAGTTGGAGAGAATCTCTCTCTCTCCGAGCTGGTAGTTCCAGCTGTGTAGAACCTTCTAGGGAGAGCTAATTGGCCATCCCGGTATATCAATAAAACTTGATCATTCTGCTATTGCTGGTCCTATCAACTGGTATCAAGAGCTTGAGGATCCCAACGCTGAATGGTGCAATTGAGATCGAGGAAAATGGAGTCACGATTTGACATAATTGAATTGCGCATGGAGATGTTCCGATCGGTGCAGGAGACGCTACAGCGCTTCGATTCCCGAATAGATGCGTTCGAAAATTGCGCGCCTAATCGGAATGAGCGTGGTTCACCGGGATCGCACCTGGCAGCAGGCTCATCGGCCGGAAGCCGCGGCACGCCGGAGCAATGGCGAAAGCTGGAACTCCCGATCTTCCGTGGAGATGACGCGGTGGTTTGGGTTGAACGCATGGAGCAATTCTTCTTGCTGCGCACAGTGCCAGAGGAGGAATGGCTCACGGTCGCTACCTTTGCAATGGAAGGAAGGGCATTCACGTGGTTCAGGTGGTGGGAGGCGACGGCGCCGGTGCTGCAGTGGCGGTTTTTCAGTGCGGCGCTGCTACGCCATTTTCAACCGGAACGGCTACAGAGCCCTTATCAAGCGCTGCTGAAGCTGAAACAGACGAACTCAGTGCCATCATTAAAAATATGAAATAGAATAAACCAAGAAAAAACAAAATATAAATTTCCTTAATTTTTTAATTTTACAAAAATGAGAAAAAAAATAACCAGATATTAAAAGACAAACTCTTGAACTCTTTTCGCGGATAAAATTCGTGCAACTGAGTTTTTTTAAGGCAAAATTCGAATCCCTAACACTTGTTTAAACGGACCACGTGATCACTCGATTAATTCAAGTTGATTTCATTACAAGAATTTAATTAAAAATTTTAAATTTCAAACCATAATTTTAAAAATCGAACCAAATCGAACCAGTTGGTTCCACTGAGTTAATTAAAAACCAATTCTCCAGTTGATTTGGTTGACATAAGAAACCATCTAAGATCTAACAAAAAATCAATGAAAAAACCGTTGAATCAGCAGTTAACTGCTAAATCATGTGAGCCGGACCGATTTTTTTAAGATTTCTGGTTCAGAATAAAAGCGATGTCGTTTGAAGTTTTTTTTTTTTTTTTTTAAAAAAAAGAAGAAACAGTTTCTCTCAAAACAATCTCACCCTAAACGCACTCACCTCACTCTCTGAAACCATTTTCTTCCTCTCCCAGCTGTCTGCCAGCTGTGCTCTCCACCTACCCAGCTGCCGCATTCCCCTTCTCCGCCGTCGTCTCTTCACTTCGCCGGCACAAGCTCGTCCGTTTTCGCTTTCCTCGCTCTCGCCTTCGTTGCCGTCGCAATCGTCGCCTTCCAGCCACTTTGTAGACGTTGTCGTCGCTGTCTCCCTCCCGTCGACTCCTGCCTCTCAGAAGCCTTGCAATCGCCGACGTCGCCTCTCAGACTGCAATTCGAAAGGTTCAAATTGAGTATCAATTGAATTCAGCATAATTGGCAAAATCATGTTTTTTTTTTCTTTTAAATTGTAAAGCGCATTTTGTAGAAAAGGGTGCTACTTATGTTTTAATATGATTCATTTAGAGTATGGTTTGTTTCTCTGTAGCAACTAGTGTTACAGAGATTTGATTATTGTTCAAGCACAAAGGGGAAGATAAAAGAGTGAACCTTGGTTCTAGTTCTATTTTGTTCCTTTGTGATGCATTGAGAATTGAGTTATTTAGGGGTTTGAATTGGTTTTGTTGTCATAGGTTATTATTCTCTTTTGGGCAAGTTTTGTGGATTGGTGATTCCTAGTTCGCTGACTTCCATTGATCATTGGTCGCCGGAGGTTAAGGTATGCTATTGTTGTAACTGCAACTGAAACATGAAGTTGGGTTTTAGACTTGTAGTTTCTTCTTTGAGGTTGTACTAATTTTTTATGAGAACTGTTTAGAAGGTTTGAATGTTAAAATAGAAGTTGGTCAATCATTGGTAAATTTCTTTCCCTTATTCGATTTTCAGGGGCAGGGGATGGTTTGTTTTGCACATCTTGAAAAAAATGTTGTTTCTGAGATTGGTTCATATGCGGATGTGATTCTTGATGCTTGTTGCCAGAATATTGGAGAAGCTAATTATAATTTTTTTGTGTGTAAGTTTGTGTTTTCAATTGTTTGCTGATTACTTTAATTAGATCTTTTTTTATTCTGAATTTTTGTTGCTTATGTGATGAGTTTCTGGGTAAGTTTGTGTTTGTCATTTCTATGCGTTTTGATTTTTTTTTTTAATTATAAACTTTGATATTTGAATTTGGAGTAAATAGCTATTTCTAATCATCAAAGATTTGAATGCTAACAAAACTAATTATAAAAAAATTTAAATTGACATTGTACCCATGAAAAATATATATTGTTTGACAAAAATATCCAATCGTTAAATTTAGTGTTGACTCTTTTGACCAATTCCCAAGTGGCCAAATTGCCCCTTTTTATTATTATCTTCTCCGTCTCAACTCTTCAACTACTTTCCAGAATCAAATTCAAAACCAAAATAAAAAAATCCAGGATAAACAGCAGAGCAGGGTTGAGACTTCTCCCTTTTCACCCCTTCCCAGACCAAAATCTGTTCCAGAGAGCCAGCTCCCCCTTTTCTCTTCTCTCTCTATTACCTGCTATTGTTCTCTTTGGTGGCGTCATCGTTATTCGTGGCCGCGCGTCTCATCTTTCCGGTCCCAAGGTAAGACCGCCGTTGAGTGGTGGTGGCATAGCCACGATCAGAAGTTCGCGACGGAACCCACAAGATCCAAGATCTTCGCCCTTCCCCATTGCTGCTCCATCAAGGTAAATAGAACTTGTTTTTGTCTTCTTTGCTCCGCTTCTCCTTCACGATGGCGCTGTTGCTGGCCGTTCGTCGCGCGACAATGGTGTTCAAAGGGGTTCCATCGTTGGCTTCTTCAGCCGAGTCTATTTCGCGCCGCCCACAACCGCCTTTGTCCAGAGAGCTTGATTCTGCATCCAGGGAGGTTGGTACCAGATCCAGAAGCTTCGATCGTAAATCTGGAGTTTTTGTTTCTGAATGTTTTGAATGGATGTTGAGCAGTAGAAATTCTGAATTAGAAAATGTCTTGAGTTTATGGCGAGAAGGAGTAGATCTGGCAGGGACTAAGCTGGCGGCGACGATCTAGGGGAGTTGGAGATCACTGGAGGTGGTTGAGCCAGCTGAGGGTGGCGTGCGAGGGAGGATGAGGGAGGTGATTATGGTGAGTGAGGCCGCCTCTGTGACTGAGAGAATGAGGTTGAGCCAGCGAGAGTGGAGATTAAGAAGTTAAGCGGCTGAGAACGGTGAGTGAGGGAGGTGAAGGGGTTAAGACTATTATTAGGATTGTATGTTTGATTCAGTTATGTTAAAGAGAACTGTGATAGATATGTTTAAGAGGACTGTGATAGAGAAGATAATAAAAAAGGCAATTTGGGAATTGTACAAAAGAGTCAACACTAAATTTAACGATTGTGTTTCTCATTTGAATTTGAATCATGCGTTTGTATACTTTTAAGTTACTCTGTGATTAGACTTCTATTTCTTATCTTCTTTAAAGTTAATGGTTCTAGTTCCTATACTAATTGTTCTGATTTCATGTTACTTCCTCTTATGATTTTCTTCTTTTCTGTTATATCAGTTATTGTTTATGGAGCCAAAAAATGAGCAGCCAAATTCTTCAAAGAAAGCAAAGGATCTGAATATTGAGGGATACCCAGTTGGGGGTCTGTCCATTGGAGGCCATGAAACTTGCATCATGTTTCCCACTCTTAAAGTAGCTTTCGACATTGGTCGCTGCCCACCTCGCGCCGTTTCCCAAGACTTTCTGTTGATCTCCCATGCGCACATGGATCACATAGTTAGTCTTCTTTGTGCATAATGCATGCATGAGATCCTGTTTGGAATTTTGTTGCACATGTATCACATTGTAATAATATTATCAAACCAGTATATGAATAATTTTTTGTTTATTGTTTAACCTAATACTTTGAAGGGGAGCCAATGATGTAATTATCAGGTTAGGCTGCGTACATTACACGGTGCAACCCTTCCCCAAATCCTGCATTAATGGGGATGCTTGTGCAGCGAGCTGCCCTTTATGCTAATATTTTGCATTGGGGTTTTATCTAGCGAATGTATGGCTGAATTAATTTGTTGTTGAAATTCTGTCTTGTGACATACAAATGTTTAATCAGGGAGGACTACCGATGTATGTTGCCACACGTGGCCTGTACCGTATGAAGCCACCAACAATTATTGTACCAATTTCAGTAAAAGAGGACGTAGAGAAACTCTTTAAAGTCCATAGGAAAATGGACCATTCAGAGCTCAAGCACAACTTGATTGGGTTAGATGTAGGTAATGGTTAATTTCAATCAAACTTATGCAACTAAGATCCAAGGTTTTGAGTTATTCCAATCATGCGCGGTAGTTGCTAATACATGGCTTACATTTGCAGGAGAGGAGTTTTATTTGAGAAAAGATCTCAAAGTAAAAGCATTTCGGACTTACCATGTTATACCCAGCCAGGTACCCAACCAGCAATTGCTGCTCGAGTCATAAGCTATATATTCCTTGGTGCTATGGACTAGGGCATTGTTTGAAAAATGTAGCTTTAGGTTTTGGTGCTCTCTGAGAGTAGCTGTTTTGATAATGCTTTCTCATTGCAGTTTTATGTGCCATTGGCGATTCCGAGAGGCACTATAGCAGATGACTTTTGAAAGGCTTTATTATTTTGTAATCTCTTACTTGATCCTTTCGATATTTGAAGTCTTAAACCTGTTTATTTTTAAGTTAAAATCATCTATTTTGTAATTTAAGTCTTGAAAATAGCTTTAAAAATTATGTTTATCAAACTTCCATTTGTCACCATATTCACCAGATAAATTTTGAATGACCTTTAGCAACACCCTTTCTATGAAACCAAAAGCATTTTGATTGATGTAAGACAGATACTTAATATGCATTTAATCTAACTAATATGCACTCTTTTGGGGTAGGGTTATATACTGTACTATGTAAGGCAGAAACTTAAACCAGAATACATCGGTCTTTCCGGAAATGAAATCAAGAATTTGAAGTCTTCTGGTGTGGAGGTCAGTATTCATTATTCTACTGTCAACAATTTGAAACATGTACATTGTTGCAGTTTTAATGGTGCTCTATCTGTCCCAATTGTTTGGTATTTTTCCCGTATCTTTTGTTAATCTGTATTTGATAAGAAGAATGAAATGCACACAAAATGGAATGGTGATTGGTGGCCATGGCCACGGAGGAGGTTATAACTTGTAGCTGACTATTAACATAATGTTTGTATGGTTTATATTTGGTCGTAAACTTCAAAATGGTGAGCTACATATTACTTAGTGTTTATTCTTGCAGTACATTGGCAAATGAGTCGTTATTTGTTGTTCAGTATTTTTTATTCTCATAAGCACTGAACTTTCTGTAGCTTGTGTGGGCCATTGTGCGAGGAAGAAGAAGTGTTATGCAATGGGTGGGCTCAAATTTTAACAACCTACCAACTCATGGGTAGATTGGGTTGATGGCAAGTTTAATTGTTTAGGAGCAGTATAAAAGAAAATGAACTTGTGGGGAGAAACCAGATCCCCTTGAATACCAGTAACTATCTGTATTTGTTTTCCTAAGATTTTTCTACATTTCCTCAGTAAATCCATGTTATTGTTACTGAGATACACTGATACCAACAGTTTGCGATATGGTATAAATCATAGATACCATTTTCCATTCTTTGTTTGAGCCAGATTCTCTGAATTAATTTTTGTGCTTAAGAATATTGTTTATAATCCATGCATCATTTACATGGAAGTTTGGTGAAAAGTTCAAATGCACTCTATTTGTGGTAGAAGTTGTGGTGGATCATCTGTTATATCTTTTGGTTCACTTTGCATGCTAATCAAGCTTGGTACTTGGCAGATAACATACACTTTGACAGAACCTGAGATCGCATTCACGGGAGACACCATGTCAGATTTCATAGTTGATGAAGATAACACTGATGTTTTGCGGGCTAGAATTCTTGTCATAGAGGTGAATGGTATCTGTCCAACATGTTTAAACTTATAAATCATTGAATATGTTGTGTGCTAGGTTTCGTAATTCTTTATGGATTGGACTTAGACCCATGTAATGTGTGAGATTAAGATGGATATATATTTTTTTGAAAAATAGTATATAATACTTTTTTCTATTTGAAACAAAGAAAGTATGTGTTAGGTTAATGATAAATTTAGTAATCTTGCATAGAATGAAAGAAAAATAATATTTATTTAGAATGAATAAAAATAAATACAAGTATATGTTATTTGGAAAGAGTTTGTAAACTAGTTTTTCTATTCAACTAACGTTCTCTTTTTCTCTCTTTCTCTTTCTCTTTTTCTTTCTCTCTGGATGAAAAGGACTATGTTTGGATTCTTTTTGTTTGTCAGTTATTAACCGAAAAATCTGCTTTCCTAGTTGGAATGATGTTTTGTAAACTCATCTGTTGTTTGGAAAAAGTTTGAGAATTCGCTTCTCTCAAAAGTTAATAACAATGAACTGAAATTTTTATAAATGTGTAATATGAACTTTATATTTTTACAGTAATACCAATAGGAATCTTCGAATGTATCATCGGATGAAACAACTCGAGTGTAGTAAGTGTTACTTATAGAAGTTTAATGTTGAAACATTGTGGCCATGATTTAAGAGTGATGATGAGTGAGCAAATAAAAAATAATATATGATGTGTAGTTAGTGATGATAATTAGTGAGAGTTGGTGATTGTAATTAGTGAGGAAAATAAATATAAACGGAACCGTTTCTAAAAGCAGAAAATAGACACCTACAAAAAACCATGCTTATGTGACGAAGTTATAGAATAGCAATTGTGCGACAACATTAGTATTAGATTGTAGTTTTGCAACCTCAATGAACTAATTTTGGCTTTTCTCCTTTTCTCTTTTAGTGTACCTTCGTGAACAATTCAATCACTGTGGAGCATGCCAAAGATTATGGACACACGCATCTGTCCGAGGTATGCTATATACTGCAACAAAAAGCAGTCAATGCATCATGTAAATTTCAGTGGCAATTTATTTATTATAACTGTTGTTTTCCAGATAATTGGTTATGCAGAACGGTTTAAGAACAGAGCAATCCTCTTGATTCACTTTTCAGCACGTTACACCGTGGAGGTAAGATGCTCCCTTTAATCTTGAAAATAATATATTCAACCTCTCAAAGCCCTGATCTTTGTGATTGGGATCCTGGGAGAATGTTAGCTATATCTTTGTGATGCATATGCTATGCAGGAAATTGAAGAAGCTATAACTGGTTTGCCACCCCCTCTAGCTGGTCGAACTTTTGCACTTACCGAAGGTTTCTGACAAGTTGGGAGTTTGGTTCAATACACGAGTGACCAATGCGGCCACAAGATTGTTGTTTAGGCGTTAACTGCATTGGAATCTTAGCGGAAATTGCAACCTTTACTATGTATACCATTTTAACCCCAATTTCCGCATCACGCCACATCCACAACCACCATTGTAGGTGCAATTTAAAACCATCCAGCCGCTTTTTTAGCAAGTGGTCATAGGCAAACTGCACATTGTCATTGATGGAACATGTCGAGCAGTGAGCAAATTAGGCTGTGCAGGGAGCACAAATTTTTTAAAGGTACCCTCACACTACGACACAATATATGTATTTAGCATTTTGTTATAGATATTAAACCTAAAACACTGATTTTTATTGCAATTTTATCCTTTAAAAATTTTATTTTTTAATCTTATTAATTTTATCGCTAATGTTATAAAGGTTGGGTAATGGTGGTAGCAAAGACTAAAGGCTTGAGATGGGTTAAGAAGTTAAAAAGTTGAAGACGATAAAAAAAAAATAATTTGAAAAATATTTAATGAAGTCAATTCTAAAATTAACCATTCAGTACTTCGGTCAAATGAAGTTTATTTTTTATAGATACGGTTTATACCATGATCCAAAAATCATGGTCCAAATAAATATTCACCTCAACAAGAAATCCTGAAAAGGTATAATAGATACACGCAAATTGTGCTAGTTAACCACATGGGCTGATCTACCCGACTTATTTGAGGCATGGGTTTCATGAACCATACTCGACATGACTTGCATGGCAAATAAGATTTTGTTAACCCACTACCCCATATATTTGTCCTTAATTCATTTATTATTCTAATGTGGGATAACTCACTAGTTATTGGAGGAGAAGTTGCCCTCTAATGTAAATGATGAGAATTGAGAGTGGTGGCCAAGTAATCACCTACTATTAAATTCAAGTATTTCTTAATTACAATTCATTTAAATTTGTCTAAAGTTCTTGTTAATTTAAGTATCAAAGTCCTTTACAAGTATCCCCCAACAGTATTTAAGACAAGGATGTCAGACAGATTCATTATCTCGGCGAACAAGTCGAAACCTTCACCCAAAAGAGTCTGAACCTCATGTCTAGGCCCATATCACCTTGGTTTCATGTATTACTTCGAAATATTGGTGCCGTTGTCAGGTACTTGGAGTCTAATCTTTAACAAATGGCAGATGATCAGCAACAAGATAGACACACAACATTTGATTCAAGATCTAGAAGTGGAGATCATTACAATAATGACAGAATCCTCTCATTTCATCGAGATTCTAAGAGAAAAGAAAGATGACAACAGCATCCCTTAGGGGCAAGGTAAGCCCCAAAAAATCATGCACAATAACAAAGATTAACCACTCACAGCAACAAATATCATCTTGCCAGAAACAACAATTTACAATTACCAAGTACCTTTAAACCAACAATCTTTATGGAGACATTTTCAGAAATTTAGAAACATTCTTTATAAATAAAAGATCAACAATAAAGGAATCACTAGCATGCAACAAAGCCACGAAGAACAAAGCAGGAAAAAAATAATACTACAAGAAAAACGCCGGTTATCGTAAGACTAATCAAATAAATCTGCCGCTAAGTACCTTACTGTCGAATTTACGGTCGTCCTGTAGGTGACGGTATAAACGTCGCCAGAACCTCTTACCGGCAGATTTTTTCGTTCGACGCTAATTACTGACGGATTTTCCGTCCGTGTTTACAATGGATTGTCGAGCCTGGGTTGATGATTACCGTCAGATTAATCCGACAGTAAATCCATCGGCAGGATCTTTATTATTTATTCTTTTGGCACAGTTTAGCAATAACTAACCGTCAAAATGAAATTAAAACTCTTCTTAATGAAATCGTTATTAGAAATCTAAAATTAGCCGAAATCAACAAATTATTTTATTAAAAATAAATGGTATGAATACAATAAAATGTCACCGAAGTAGAATAATGTACCATAAACAAACAAAAATGCATATAACCCTAAGCAATTTCATAAATCCTATTAATTGTCGTTGTCGTTGGTGGCAGCGGCAGTGTCGTGGTCCCCCTGCTGAGGCGGCGGAGTAGGTGCTGCCGTCGGTGCCCTTCCAGCAGCATTGCTGGGTAACCAGTAGCGCCGCAGCCTCCATCTGTTGTCGCAGCCACTCGAGCTGCTCCAGCTTCTCCGTCAGGTCCGAGCTAGCGGCAACGCATACAAGAATCTCTTGATACCTCTCCTTAGACTGCTCCTGCTGCTGGTGAAGCTCCTGTGTTAGCTTATGCACCTCCTCCCTCGGGTCGATAACCTCCTGGGGATCAGCAAGGCTGGTGGTAGAGGAAGCCACCAACGTGAAGGAGTGGAGGCCAATGCCGAAGAACGAGCCCAACCCGAAGCGGCGATTCTTGTGGGGTTCAGAGGCGGTCTCGCACCAAATCCTATCAGGATCCACGACTGAAGTCTCGGAGCTGGCTTTGTCGGCTCCACCAGGTGGCTGAGATTGTTGGGTCGCGGCCTCCAACCTCTGCTGATACTACTCCTGCATCACACACGATAGTTATTATTAGGATAATAGTTAAATAATTGACTTTAAACTAAATGAAGCTGAAATTTAGGATTAATTTAAAATCACATAATAGGTTATCGACCGCTCGTCAGCAAATCTCTCCTTATTTGCTGTCAAAGTATGTGTATACTTGAAGGTCTCTGACAGTGTCGCCTCACGATCCAACGACTTAGACTATAAATTAATAGATCAACCAAACAATAAAATAAACGAACAAATTAAACAATGACAGACAAATATATATGAAGCAGAAAATCTTTATTCTACAGTCAAAAACATAATTTGAAATTTTTCGATTTAAATGAAAATCTTATAAAAATTTCACAGTATAGATTGTAGTTTTGCAACCTCAATGAACTAATTTTGGCTTTTCTCCTTTTCTCTTTTAGTGTACCTTCGTGAACAATTCAATCACTGTGGAGCATGCCAAAGATTATGGACACACGCATCTGTCCGAGGTATGCTATATACTGCAACAAAAAGCAGTCAATGCATCATGTAAATTTCAGTGGCAATTTATTTATTATAACTGTTGTTTTCCAGATAATTGGTTATGCAGAACGGTTTAAGAACAGAGCAATCCTCTTGATTCACTTTTCAGCACGTTACACCGTGGAGGTAAGATGCTCCCTTTAATCTTGAAAATAATATATTCAACCTCTCAAAGCCCTGATCTTTGTGATTGGGATCCTGGGAGAATGTTAGCTATATCTTTGTGATGCATATGCTATGCAGGAAATTGAAGAAGCTATAACTGGTTTGCCACCCCCTCTAGCTGGTCGAACTTTTGCACTTACCGAAGGTTTCTGACAAGTTGGGAGTTTGGTTCAATACACGAGTGACCAATGCGGCCACAAGATTGTTGTTTAGGCGTTAACTGCATTGGAATCTTAGCGGAAATTGCAACCTTTACTATGTATACCATTTTAACCCCAATTTCCGCATCACGCCACATCCACAACCACCATTGTAGGTGCAATTTAAAACCATCCAGCCGCTTTTTTAGCAAGTGGTCATAGGCAAACTGCACATTGTCATTGATGGAACATGTCGAGCAGTGAGCAAATTAGGCTGTGCAGGGAGCACAAATTTTTTAAAGGTACCCTCACACTACGACACAATATATGTATTTAGCATTTTGTTATAGATATTAAACCTAAAACACTGATTTTTATTGCAATTTTATCCTTTAAAAATTTTATTTTTTAATCTTATTAATTTTATCGCTAATGTTATAAAGGTTGGGTAATGGTGGTAGCAAAGACTAAAGGCTTGAGATGGGTTAAGAAGTTAAAAAGTTGAAGACGATAAAAAAAAAATAATTTGAAAAATATTTAATGAAGTCAATTCTAAAATTAACCATTCAGTACTTCGGTCAAATGAAGTTTATTTTTTATAGATACGGTTTATACCATGATCCAAAAATCATGGTCCAAATAAATATTCACCTCAACAAGAAATCCTGAAAAGGTATAATAGATACACGCAAATTGTGCTAGTTAACCACATGGGCTGATCTACCCGACTTATTTGAGGCATGGGTTTCATGAACCATACTCGACATGACTTGCATGGCAAATAAGATTTTGTTAACCCACTACCCCATATATTTGTCCTTAATTCATTTATTATTCTAATGTGGGATAACTCACTAGTTATTGGAGGAGAAGTTGCCCTCTAATGTAAATGATGAGAATTGAGAGTGGTGGCCAAGTAATCACCTACTATTAAATTCAAGTATTTCTTAATTACAATTCATTTAAATTTGTCTAAAGTTCTTGTTAATTTAAGTATCAAAGTCCTTTACAAGTATCCCCCAACAGTATTTAAGACAAGGATGTCAGACAGATTCATTATCTCGGCGAACAAGTCGAAACCTTCACCCAAAAGAGTCTGAACCTCATGTCTAGGCCCATATCACCTTGGTTTCATGTATTACTTCGAAATATTGGTGCCGTTGTCAGGTACTTGGAGTCTAATCTTTAACAAATGGCAGATGATCAGCAACAAGATAGACACACAACATTTGATTCAAGATCTAGAAGTGGAGATCATTACAATAATGACAGAATCCTCTCATTTCATCGAGATTCTAAGAGAAAAGAAAGATGACAACAGCATCCCTTAGGGGCAAGGTAAGCCCCAAAAAATCATGCACAATAACAAAGATTAACCACTCACAGCAACAAATATCATCTTGCCAGAAACAACAATTTACAATTACCAAGTACCTTTAAACCAACAATCTTTATGGAGACATTTTCAGAAATTTAGAAACATTCTTTATAAATAAAAGATCAACAATAAAGGAATCACTAGCATGCAACAAAGCCACGAAGAACAAAGCAGGAAAAAAATAATACTACAAGAAAAACGCCGGTTATCGTAAGACTAATCAAATAAATCTGCCGCTAAGTACCTTACTGTCGAATTTACGGTCGTCCTGTAGGTGACGGTATAAACGTCGCCAGAACCTCTTACCGGCAGATTTTTTCGTTCGACGCTAATTACTGACGGATTTTCCGTCCGTGTTTACAATGGATTGTCGAGCCTGGGTTGATGATTACCGTCAGATTAATCCGACAGTAAATCCATCGGCAGGATCTTTATTATTTATTCTTTTGGCACAGTTTAGCAATAACTAACCGTCAAAATGAAATTAAAACTCTTCTTAATGAAATCGTTATTAGAAATCTAAAATTAGCCGAAATCAACAAATTATTTTATTAAAAATAAATGGTATGAATACAATAAAATGTCACCGAAGTAGAATAATGTACCATAAACAAACAAAAATGCATATAACCCTAAGCAATTTCATAAATCCTATTAATTGTCGTTGTCGTTGGTGGCAGCGGCAGTGTCGTGGTCCCCCTGCTGAGGCGGCGGAGTAGGTGCTGCCGTCGGTGCCCTTCCAGCAGCATTGCTGGGTAACCAGTAGCGCCGCAGCCTCCATCTGTTGTCGCAGCCACTCGAGCTGCTCCAGCTTCTCCGTCAGGTCCGAGCTAGCGGCAACGCATACAAGAATCTCTTGATACCTCTCCTTAGACTGCTCCTGCTGCTGGTGAAGCTCCTGTGTTAGCTTATGCACCTCCTCCCTCGGGTCGATAACCTCCTGGGGATCAGCAAGGCTGGTGGTAGAGGAAGCCACCAACGTGAAGGAGTGGAGGCCAATGCCGAAGAACGAGCCCAACCCGAAGCGGCGATTCTTGTGGGGTTCAGAGGCGGTCTCGCACCAAATCCTATCAGGATCCACGACTGAAGTCTCGGAGCTGGCTTTGTCGGCTCCACCAGGTGGCTGAGATTGTTGGGTCGCGGCCTCCAACCTCTGCTGATACTACTCCTGCATCACACACGATAGTTATTATTAGGATAATAGTTAAATAATTGACTTTAAACTAAATGAAGCTGAAATTTAGGATTAATTTAAAATCACATAATAGGTTATCGACCGCTCGTCAGCAAATCTCTCCTTATTTGCTGTCAAAGTATGTGTATACTTGAAGGTCTCTGACAGTGTCGCCTCACGATCCAACGACTTAGACTATAAATTAATAGATCAACCAAACAATAAAATAAACGAACAAATTAAACAATGACAGACAAATATATATGAAGCAGAAAATCTTTATTCTACAGTCAAAAACATAATTTGAAATTTTTCGATTTAAATGAAAATCTTATAAAAATTTTGAAAGAGTCTCCCTTGAAATTCGGATTTAGCCACCCTTGAAGAGTTCCATCCAAACCAAATTAACATCATTATTTTCACAGTTAAGAATTTTTCAAATAGTTTCAGCAGTAGAAATCAACAAACAGTTAAATAATCCAACATTTTTCAGCAATCTCAAAGCCGAATCTAACATATCCTAACCACTTAAATCCGCTAAAATTGCAAATTAAACACCCTAAACTCTACTAACTACTTAAGTAACTTGATAATAAAAAAGGAAATTAAACACCATAAACCCTAGTAACTAATTCAAGTAACTAATATAACATAAAACAATGCCAAAATTCTTACCAGTCTCATCTTCATGAAGGTCGCCGACCCACCCGTATACCTCGACGACCTTAGCAAAGCCCTGTTGGCGATGTTCGTCAGACGTCGACGCTTGAAGGCCTCGTTATCTCTAAAGTGAGCCTCCAGGTCATGCTTGATGTTTGGACGAATCCACTTCGTCAGGTGATTTTTCTCTGACGAACATCGCTCATCATCTGCTGAAAATATTTGGCTTCCCGGTGGTCGTAGATCTTTCGGATCATGAGGTTATGCTCCACATCCCATATGAATTTCAACTGCAAAACGTGATTCACCAACATTAGTTAGTTAGAATAAAATACAGTAAATCAATTCTAACCAAATTGGGTTCTTACCCACCACTGCTGAAACTAGAGCTCTCTAGTCTCAGCCGGGATCTGTGTGTAGGTCGGCTGGGTGATCGTACATGGACTTAATAACATCCGATATCTCCTGTATGCAAGCATTAGGGTTCAGTGTAAACCTATTAGAGGAAGGGCATAAGATAAACAAACTTAACATAAACAATGCCAAAATTCTTAATATTAAAACAAACTTAACATAAACAAACTGAAGATAAAAAAAAACATAAGATAAACAAAGTTAATATTAAAAAATTGAACTCACGACTGCATGTCATCGGGCCAAATCCTCAACCGGATGACGGCCGATAGTGGAAGGGCATCCTGCTTGGAAATATTGGAGGAATCACCCACCGCAGGCTCTGTCGACAAGGTCGTTGCATCTGCAGAGGGCATAGCAGTAGGAGGCACTGATAATCCCTATTTTACGATTCATTTTGTGCTCAATTTGAGTGTTTTTATCAATTCTTCACCCACTTATTCATATGAATTGTATGGTTTTACTTTTCCTTCCTTATTATTTGATAAGTATGAAAACATGTTTCCTATACTTTAAAAATATTAATTTTAATTATCCTTTATTACCATTCGATGCCTTGATTTATGTGTTAAGTATTTTCAGGTCTCATAGGGCAGGAATGGCCTAAAGGATAGAAAGAAAACATACAAAAATGGAAGAAAAGCACAAAAATGGAGTTTTAAAGAAAAGGCAGCGACGCGAACGCATGGACGACGCGAACGCGTGCCTAGCGCGAAATGGCATCGACGCAAACGTGTGGACAATGCGGACGCATGCCTTGAGCAGAACGCAAATGACACGTACGCACAACCGACGCGTACGTGTGACAAGAAAAACTCCCATATGACGCGAACGCGTGACAGACGCCACGTACAAGAATCTGCAGAAAACGCCCCAGCGATTTCTGGACCCTTTTTCGGCCCAATTCCAAATCCAGAAACATAGAATATAAGCCAGAGAATGGGGGAATCAAACAACAACTTAGGAACATTCAATATACATAATTTTAGGATTAGACATAGTTTTTAGAGAGAGAGGTTCTCTCCTCTCTCTTAGGTTTTAGGATTATGATTCCTTTTATTTTATGATCACTACTTCAATCCCAGGTTCAAATATTTCCTTTAATTAATGTTTCTCTTCTATTTTTGTTTATTCCAATGCTTTTACTTGTTAATGTTCCAATTTAGCTTATGAACCTTTTCATGTCAAGATTTGAATATTCTATTTAATATTATTTGAGGTATTTCAGATTAATGATTATTTTATTCTATTTATGATGCTTTCAATTTAATTTAGATTTATTTTTCCTTTTGGTTTTGGTTAAGTGATTGGTAACACTTGAGTTATCAAACTCAGCTGTTGATTGAAATTGGAATCGCTGATTGATTTGGATCGCTCTAAAAGCTAGTCTTCCCATAGGAGTTGACTAGGACTTGAAGATTAAATTAATCAGTCCACTTGACTTTCCTTTGCTTTAGTAAGGGTTGACTAAGTAGGATTGAAAACCCAATTCTCATACCTTGCCAAGAGATTTTCTAATTATTAATTTATTTTCCTTGTCAATTAAATTACTTGCTCCTTATTTCAAAAACCCAAAAATTCTACCTTTTCCATAACCAATAACAAATCACACTGCCCTGCAATTCCTTGAGAGACGACCCGAGGTTTAAATACTTCGGTTATAAATTTTATTGGGTTTGCTTAAGTGACAAACACGTTTTTGTACGAAAGGAATTCTTGTCGGTCTAGAAGCTATACTTACAATGGAAATTTATTTGTGAAAATTCTAGATCGCGCGAGAGTTTCGCTCGTCAAAATGGCGCCGTTGCCGGGGAGTTGCAACTGTGTGCCTTATTATTGGTTATTGTAAATATTTTATTTTACATGTTTATTTGCTTTTACTTTTGTTTTTAATTTTTAATTATTACTATGAGCTCTCACCCCCGTCGCTTTGAGTTTAGTTCGAATATTGTTGAAAGGAATGAAAGCTATAACAGGAACATGCATCAAGGTCAAAACAATCAGAGATGGACGGAGCCACGAGGATCTGATCAAACCTTTAGGCAACAACACCTTCCAAACTACCATGGACGACGACCATTTAATAATGCATGTCAAGACAATAGTTATGGTGGACCCCTTCGTGACAACCATCACCCACCAAATTACTATAGTCAAAAACCATTCCGAGGTACATACCAAGATGATAGATATGGTGGACCCCCTTGTAATTACCGACAAGTCCCATCATATGCCTATGAACCACCTCCTCAATACAGCTTTGAACCACCACACTCACAAGCCAACTACCACCATTCACCTCCATATGACCCTAACCCTTATCCACCCCAATTCCAACCCAATTACTCCCAAGAACCACCACTTTCCTATGCACCATGTCCATATCCATCACCCCAAGAATCAAGGGAACAACTCAAGGAAACATTAGAAAAATTTCATGCCACGCTTCACCAATTGAATCAAGCGATAAATCGACTACCTTCCCGACGTTCAGACACTCAAGGAACCCCCATGGATTCATGTGAGCAATCTAATGAAGAACGCAGCATGAATGAGATACTAGAAACTCCAATGGACAGTAAGGAGCATAATTTTGTACTGGAACAAGTAGAGGAAGCTAAAACTATCGAAGAAGAAGAATTGGTTGAAGATTTAAGAGACGCTAAACCTCCCTGGGAATCCAAGATTGTGGAGAATTCTGTCAGGAAGAGTGCAGTTGATGCTAAGGAGGATAGTGCACAACCCCCGAAGCAGGTATCTTATGAAGAACTGGACGGAACAACTCAACAAGCAAGTTTCCTTGATAATGATAATCCCGAACCAAGTTCTCCTAGTAATAAACTTGCATCTACAAGTGAACTCTTTGAGATGAAAGAATCTTTACCAAGTGAATACGAAGATGATGCGGAGGTAGATTTTTCGCAACCTCCAACTTATGACTTGAGTGATGAGGAAGATATCGAAGACTTAGATAAAGGGCGATGATTGGGCAGCTCTGGGAGATTCGGCGGAAGCCCTCCCTCTACCACGACCACGTGATGACCCACTCGACCTACTTCTACTATCTGTCGTCATGTCTGTACAGCGAACATATTAGTAACAAATTGCAATTCCCAGTTAAACAAATTAAGCAAATAGCAATAACATAGTAAATCACCACACAATCAAACAATTAACAACATGAACATCAGCAACAATTCACATCAAATTAGCAGCAATTAATCCATCACACATCAAGTCAATCCAAATACTTTTAACAGCAACAATCAGAACCTAATAATCTAAACCAAATTATCCTACCTAACCACCAATAATCAACTAACAACACAAAACCAACATCATTTCTTAGAAATTCAGCATGAGCAAGGCAACAAATTGTAATTCTCAGTTAAACAAATTCAACAAACAGCAGTAACACAGTGAATCACCACACAATCAAATAATTAACAACATGAACATCAACAGCAATTCACATCAAATCAACAGCAATTAATCCATCACACATAAAGTCAATCCAAATACTTTTAATAGCAACAATCAGAACCTAATAATATAAACCAAATTATCCTAACCTAACCACCTATAATCAACTAACAGCATAAAACCAACATCATTTCTTAGAAATTCAGCATGAGCAAGGCAACAAATTGCAATTCCCACTTAAACAAATTCAACAAACAGCAATAACACAGTGTATCGCCACACAATCAAATAATTAACAACATGAACATCAGTAGCAACTCACATCAAATTAGTAGCAACTAATCCATCACATATAAAGTCAATCCAAATACTTTTAATAGCAACAATCAGAACCTAATAATCTAAACCAAATTATCCTAACCTAACCACCTATAATCAACTAACAGCATAAAACCAACGTCATTTCTTAGAAATTCAGCATGAGCAAGGCAACAAATTGCAATTCCCACTTAAACAAATTCAGCAAATAGCAATAACACAGTGAATCGCCACACAATCAAATAATTAACAACATGAACATCAGTAGCAACTCACATCAAATTAGTAGCAACTAATACATCATACATCAAGTCAATCCAAACACTTTTAACAACAACAATCATAACCTAATAATCTAAACCAAATTATCCTAACCTAACCACCTATAATCAATTAACAGCACAAAACCAACAACATTTCTTAGAAATTTAGCATGAGCAAGGCAACAAATTGCAATTCCCAGTTAAACAAATTCAGTAAACAACAGTAACACAGTAAATCACCACACAATCAGACAATTAACAATATGAACATCAGCAGCAGTTCACATGCATCAAATCAGCAGCAATTAATCCATCATACATCAAGTCAATCCAAACACTTTTAACAACAACAATCAGAACCTAATAATCTAAACCAAATTATCCTAACCTAACCACCTATAATTAATTAATAGTAACTAATCTAACTAAGCTAATTAACAAAATCAAACTAACTAAATCTCAAAGTAGTCCCTGAATTTGCACTCGAGCTTTAAAGTGATCCTTGTAGTTAATAATTACTCAAATTCGTCCCTGAAATCGCCCTCTGGGACTCATAGTAATCCCTAAAATAATTTCTGTCCATCCTTGCCATTGGAGAGGACTGAAACGACGTCGTTTTGTATTTATTAAAAAAAAAAGAAAACCCGAGCCTCCCTTTCCTTAACCCAAGCCCTTTTCCCTTTCTTTCTGTTGCCACTTCTTGCCGGCCTCCGTCACGGTGTCGCGCCGCGCCGCACGCTCCCCCTTCCCCAACCTAGTCTCTAACACTCTTGTCTCATCTCTATCTCTCTCTATGCATCTCCCTCTTCTCTTGTCTTCTCTCAGTCTCTCTCTGCCTCCCTTATCCCAAAATTAATTCCTCCATTACCTCATTTTGTTTTTCTTTATACACAACCAACCATCAATTTCTATAGATAAATTAACTAAACATTCTCATTACTCATCAGTTTCTAGTCAATAAAAGCTAAAAATAAAAAAAGAAAGAAAAATTGATGTGCTTCTGAAGAAGTGATCATTAAAATCGTACCTGTGGTTTGACAATGGCGAACTCCGCTGCTACTCTTGTCACTGCTGTATCAGTTTAGTTTGAGAACAGCTCTGACAACAGAATGACAACATAGCAGCGCAGCTAGTGTAAAAGGAAAAGCAGAGAGGCGTCAGCGGCGACGCGCTGACTTGTTGGAACCAAGAGTCGCAAACTGGAGTAGAAGACGCGAGTCGGTTCCGACAGCTAAGATCAACGACGGTAACAGCTCTCAGTGCAGCTGAGAAACAAAAGGCACCGAGTGCAGTGCCATAATAATAATAATAACGAAAAACTAACATAGCAGTAGAGGTTGGAGAATGGGGAGGAGAAGGGGAAGGAAAATGGCCTCAGGTTGGGGAAGGAGGAGGAGAAGGGGAAGGGGAAGGGGAAGGGAAAGGGGAATGGCCTCAGACTGGGGAAGGAGAAGGGGAAGGGAAAGGGAAAGGGGAACTAAGGATGGGTTGGGGAAGGGGAAGGGGAGCGTGGAAGGGAAAGGGAAACGGGGAACTGAGGAAGGGTTGGGGAAGGGGAGCGTGTTTTTCTTGTATTTTTTAATAAATACAAAATGACGTCATTGCAGTCATCTCCAATAGCAAGGATGGACGAAAATTATTTTAGGTACTACTATGAGTCTCAGAGAGAAATTTTGGGGACGAATTTAAGTAATTATTAATTTCAGGGATCACTTTGAAGTTCGAGTGCAAGTTTAGGGACTACTTTGAGATTTAACTCTAAAACTAATCTAACTTAATAGAAATTAAAAGAAAAAAAGGGCAAAAACCTGTAAGCAAAGAACTACACCAGGGCAAAAGGGAAGGAGGGATGGGTTGGACCAGCAGTGGAGGCCAACCATTGAAGCAGGTGGCGCCGACGGCAGTGACTCGTTGGAAATGATGGGGAAATAGGGGCTAGAGTAGCTCAAACAGGGGTGCCCTGTTTTGGTTCAATCGCAGAGGAAATGAAGAGAGAAGGGATGCAAATAGAGGGAAGAGATGACAAAGAAGCAGCGGCAGCGGAGGTGGCAGTGGCTAGAGAGAGATTGAGAGGTGAGACTGTGAGAGGGTAGAGAGAGAGAGAGAGAGGAAGGTGAGAGAGAGAAAAGGAATTCGAAATGAAGGGGGAGGGGTTCACAGTTTCAATTTAGGACATGATTGATTTACTGATGGATATTTCCAACGGTAACACGGTTCGGATCACGAAAACACAGCATTTCCATTTAACGTGTCTATTTTTGGATTCTTCCGACAGTAAATCCGACACTAAAATTGGCGCCCATTTGTTGACTTGAAGAATTTCTCATCAAATCCGTTGCTAAATCCACAGTTTCGCCAGATCGCTTAGCCTCGTTGATCGAGTGCTCTTGCCACTAAATTCGATAGTAAATCCGATGATTTTCAGCGCTTTTCTTGTAGTGCAACAATGCATACAGAGAGAAGGAAGAAGAAAAAACACCCACCTTAAAATTGAAGTGGCAAGAAATGCAACAAAGAACTCCTGAAAACCTTGGAAGCACCGTTGGAAACAAAGAAAAATGGGAACTTGGAAGAACAAGAGTGACAGTTATGAAAAGACGAAGAGACAGTCCCATCAAATCATGTCGAGTTGTCTAGCTACATTGCTCCAATCACGTCGAGCATATTGACCTATCAAAGTAAGAAGTTTTGCATTTTTATGACTTTTTAACAAATAAGCAAAATGACAACAACACGACAACCTTCTTTGCTCAGATCCCGATTTTCGTAAGCTCGATCATGAGTAGGGGCACTATTTATACATGGCCAAAACCATGGTCCAAATAAACATTCACTTCAACAATGAATCCAAAAAAGCCCAACAGATTCACGCAAATTGTGCTACTTAACCACACGGATCGACCCACCCGACCTACTCGGGGGTACGAGATCTATGAACCGTACCCACCCTATTTGAGTGACAAGTAAGACCTTGTCAACCCACTACTCCAAATATTCACCATCAACTCATCCATTACTCTAACGCTGGATAACTCCCCATATATTGGAGAAGAAGCTGTCCACTGCTGTAAATGAGGAGAATCGAGAGTGGTGGCTAAGTAATCACCTGCCTCTATAAATACCCCACCAAATTCAGATATTTCTCAATCCCAATTTACTTAGACCTGACTAAAGCTCTTGATAATTTAAGCATTGGAATTCCTTGCAGGTACCCCCACCGTTCAGACGAGGACATCAGATAGATCCACTATCCTAGCAAACAAGTCAAAACATTTATCCAAAGGAATCTAGACCTCGTGTCTAGACCTATATCACCTTGATTTTAGGTATTATTTCAGAATAGATACAATGTTAGTTTTATTTTTTTTTTATGAATTAGTTTTTTCAATATTCAAATATTTGATCATAAAAAATGATAATTTATTCTTATTTTTTAATTAATTATTAATGAATAATGACTAATATAAAAAAGTTCAAAGCATGAATTTACACATTTTGAGACATTATACAAGAGAGGTTTACATATTTTTAGACACTACATATACGAGAACTAATTGGCTGGTCGAATATAAAAACACCAACTAAAGATCAGCTTTTAGAATCAATATTGGATCAGAAAAATCGATTTAAAACAAAATAGTTATAAATGAAACATCAAATAAATCCTTAAAAAATTATGATGAATTTGTTGAATAAAAAAATACCAATAAATCTTAAATAATTGTAATTTTAAATTTATAAAATTTTCAAATTATAATATTAAGCACAATTGCTTTTTTTTAATAAGGAATTTGTTATAATTTTAAATTTTTGATGGAATTTATTTTTTTTTGGCTCAAGAATTAAAACAACGTTGTTTTGGGTATAGTATCAGACCTGTTCGATCGAAAACTCAATGGGCAATGGCCATGGTTTTGAAAATCAGATCGGATCGGATGGTTAGACCATTTCGATTGGGAACCAAACACATATGCGGTTCGGTCCTAAAGAGAAAACTGCAATTTTAAAAACCGTTTATGGATCACTAAAAAGGTCGGGAACTGGCCGGTTAGACCAAACCAAGACCCGATTGGTTTACAATAAACGACCACGTTTTGAACTTAAAAGAAAGAAAGGGCGTTAGAATCCCTTCCTTCCTCTTCTCTGCAGTTCAAAATTAACAAAGCTCAAAGTTAAAACCCTGAAACCTAGCTTCGCCACCACCGCAAGGACTGCCGCAGTCCGTCGCACTCAGGCATCGCCTTGTTGTCCGCTCTTCTTCCTCATTCAAGAGTCGCAACTTCTTCCTCGAGCTCGGCGTCAGTCCCTGGTCTTTGTCTGCTCTGTCGCGCTCAGGCACCACCGTCTTTGTCTGGTCGTGGTGCTCGAAGTTTCCAACCCACCAATCGCAGCTTCTTCCTCGAACTCGGCATCTTGGAGTCTGCCCTTCGTTTGCTCACCTGCAGCTCTTCCAATCTACCACCGTCTTCGAGTCGTGTTTGTCGCCTGACCTTTGTCTCCGTCGCGCTTCTGCTCCTCTGCTTAGAGTGCTCAGAAGTCAGAACGAAGGATTAGGATTTAGGTAGTGCTACTTAGATTTGTTTCTTCATTTTTTTTTTCTTGGTTCTTTGTTCTTTGGTTTAGGATTCTGCTGCTGCTAGTGCTATTCAGATTGAATTGTTGAATGATTAGCTCTGATCACTGCTGTTGTGCTGTGTTATACTCTGTTTTGTTGCTTCTTTTTTATTTGTAATGTACCGAAAATAATTGTGCTGAAAACATGAAATCTTGATAATCCTAGTTAATCTATGACAAAGTTTATTGTTGCTGTCATGCTGTGTAGCTTTTATTGTGTTATTGTGATTTAATTGTTGGTGTTGCTGTGTAACTTTCAATTGTTCCTGTTGCTGTTGTTGCTTTCTTTTAAATTTTAATGGTGGTGTTATTGTCTTGTTATAATTTGTTAATTTGGTGTAATTTTTCTACCGTCTTAATCTTTGTTTTAGTTGTTAAGTTATTCTCTGTTTATCGTTTTAACTGTTATTGTGAACTTATTAGTTTGTTAAATGTTTTTGTGTTGTTCTGTGGTCTTTAATTTTTTTTGTTTTTGTTGTGATTTTCTATTCTTGAATTTGTTAAGTTGATAATTTGCTAATTTATTGGACTGTTGTTATTTTAATTTACTAAATTATTAGATTACTGCAATTTAATTTGTTGGATTTTTTATTTAGGTCTTGTTTTTGCTTATTTGTTAAATTGTTATTATTGTGTATCTATTGTTATTTTTGAGATTATTGGGTTGGTGTGTTCTTCTCAAATTATTAATTTACTAAATTTTCTATTCTTTAATTTAGATATTTTAAATTTTATATTAGGTCATAACTATGTTTTGGTATATTTATTTATATTTTATTATAAAAAGAATACGATTTGATCATTAGTTCGATTTTTAGAACATTGGTAATTTGACTGGGTTTGAGCCACCCAGGCCGAACTGACATGCCCGATTTTGATGAAAATCGATGACTCGGCCGGTTTATAAAACCAGGACCGGCCATGATAATTTTTCAAATTCGGACGACGTCGTTTTTCTAAGGGTTGCAAATACTAACGATCTCATCCCTCTCTACTCTCATCAGCGGATCAGCCTCCCTCACTGTCTCACAACTCACAAGCTCTGGTGTCTGGTCAGACTCTTCTCTAAAGCTCAACTCTCAAGCTCTCTCTCTCGTCTCTCCACTCAGCGTCTCTCTCTTCTCATTCACCCACTCACTCACTCACTGTTCCTCCGTGGCCTCCGTTCCTTCCGCCGCCACCAGTGTACCACCTGACAACTTAGCTTCTTCTCTCTTTCTCTTCTCTGCGAGTCAGTTTGGTTCTGTGTGGTTGCCGCCAAAATGTTGCGTAGAAATATTCGCATGAGGAGGGAGTATTTATACAGGAAGAGCTTAGAAGGCAAAGAACGCTTGCTCTACGAAAAGAAGCGCAAGATCAGAGAAGCACTTCAAGGTTCTTCCTTCCTTCCATATGAATTTTTCATTACCGTTTTTAATTTTAGTTCACTTGTTTTCGTGAAAATTTTTATCATTATTTATTATTATTGTTAGTTCATGTGTTTAGTTTTAATTTTATGTAGAAGGGAAGCCAATACCTACTGAGCTTAGGAATGAGGAGGCTGCACTTCGTCGAGAAATCGATCTCGAAGATGAAAACACAGCTGGTGTTATATTCTTACTTTGTCTTCACCTTTTTTTTTCTATTTTTTTAATTTAGTTAGTAAATTTTTTTATGAATTTGATTATGTTGTGTTATAATTTAATTTTATTCATTGTTTTATCCAATGAGTTCTGTAATGTTCTTAGTAAGAAGCTATTAAAGACAAACATAATAATCCATTAGTACACAACTCAATATGTAGTTATCTATAACCATTGCTAGTTTTTTATATGCTTTCTACTTAACTCCTTTGTACCAAAACAGACAACACTGAATAGACATATAATTGATGGTTAACTAACTTGACTCATGCCACGTAAAAGGTTAATTCTTTAATAGACAAAATTTGTCTGGTTTAGGAGTTTAACTCTAAGTGGAAACTCTGCATATGATAGGGGAAAACATTGTATCTTTTCTAATTATTCAAGTGTTGCCAACAATAACCCATATCATAGTGAGTTCTGGTGATTTTTATAAGTATAAGAGAAAGTCTAGGGGGCCAGCAACTTTTGTGTTTTGTGGCCAGCACTTAACCATCAAAAGAAAAGTGAGTGATCTCTCACCATTGGATGTAATCTCACACCATTAAAATTTAAAAACATTATTGATGGCCAATTGATGGTTACAAAACACAAAAGTTGCTGGCCCCCTAGCACTCCTCTATTTATAATTGTTGATGGCATTCTTGGTTTTTGGTTTGTTTTGATTTACTTTTTTCTTCCCCTGTTCAGTGATTGAGTAGTTTTATAGGTCTTAGAGGTCATGTTTTATTGAGAAAGGCACTATATTCATACTGAAAGCATCGAGTTGTTCCGAGTCCTTACTCCTAATACATGTGACACTGACCTGATAAATCGAAGCGTCATACATGAGAACATGTATACAGAAGAATATTTTGGCATTGAGCAAAATAAGCTTTATTTGTATCATTCCTTGGGGTGTGTT
>NC_029789.2:26890114-26899975 GCF_000816755.2 Arachis ipaensis
GGGAAGGGATTGAAAAGTAAAATGAACTCTACTCTATCCATTAAGGGATTAACTTCCTTCCCTTCCCCTCTGAAAACCAATATCACAAATCCACCCTTTGTCTCCTGGTACCCAAGCTTTTAGGCTATTTTGCCTTTCCCTCATAAACTTTTTTGATGTTTTATTCTCTCTTGCATTGATTTATTTCAAAAGAGACATTGATGTGATTGCTGAAATTTTGTCTCCACTTTTTGTTGCGTCTAATTCAGTCCCGAGAACGCACATTGATGATGAGTATGCACATGCTGCGGAAAAAGATCCTAAAATTTTGCTAACCACTTCCAGGGATCCAAGTGCTCCTCTTCAACAGTTTGTAAAGGTTTTCTCACTTCAATTGTTTTCTTGATTTTTTTTTTCATAATGTTCTATTTTATTTATTCCTTTTTTTCTGTCCTAGTAAATTCCGGATAATGTTTTGACTATTGTGACACTCAATTTTCTATGTTCAGGAGCTGAGTTATGTCTTTCCGAATGCACAAAGAATGAATCGTGGTGGCCAGGTTGTAACCGTTACTGTTTCTTTCCATTTATTATCTCTTGTATACGTTCAAAATCTGAATAATTGACTATTTGGTTGATTTTCCATTTATTGTTTTCTTGCTAATGAGTAATGATAATAAATACAGCTAAAATATAATCGTTATTATATAGCTAAAATATAAACTGAATAATTGATTGTCTTTTCTGTTGTGTGTTTGTATTTGGATGGTTGTCACTATCATTTTAGGTTATTTCTGAAATTATAGAGTCTTGCCGTGCACATGATTATACAGATGTTGTGTTGGTTCATGAACATCGTGGTGTGCCGGATGGCTTAATTGTCTGCCATCTGCCATATGGTCCAACTGCATATTTTGGATTGCTCAATGTGGTAAGTGTTGGTCTTAAAAAGTATTACTTTTTCTAATATATATTTGTATGGACAAAATGCTGAGTTGTTTCTTTTCCATATAGGTTACAAGGCATGAAATTAAAGACAAGAAAGCCATTGGTACAATGCCCGAGGCTTATCCACATCTGATTTTTGATAATTTCTCAACTAAGGTTTTCATAAGTCAACATGATCTCTATTTTTTTTACTTGCTCGAATGTCATTGGGAAACTGCCCATGGTTTTGATCTTTGGTCTGTTGCATTTGCCACTGGTCTTTCAGATATCTATTGGTCATGCCAATGCTATCTTGTCTGGTCTTGAAACCATAATGTTCTGTATTGGACTAGAAGCAGTTGCAGCTTGACTGTTTAAACTTTAAAGTGATTTAAATGATTTTCCTCTGATGCTTAAACTGTTAAGAGTAAGATTTGAGCACAGGTTAGGACTAGGAGAAGGCACATTGTCAACTTTTTAAGCATTGGTCTATTAAAATAGTTGGGTTTCTAATGGTGCTTTTACTAATTAGTCTTAGAGACGACAAATGATTTAACCAAGATTCAAACTTAGGTTAATTTGGAATGAAAAAGATGATGTATCAGTAGGCTACTGGTCAGAGCAAATATATGTATTGATCTTGTAAGAATAAAAGTGCAAGGTTGGTTCTGTTTGCATTGTGATTCGGGATTAGAATTTTGTTTATGTTGGCCAGTTTTTCTATTCGTTAATTTCCCAACTATATATGTATGGAATATATACTTCTGCAAATTCAATATTATCGAAAGTAATTACTATCTATAGCAATAATTATGCTGGTTTTGTTCTGACTACTCATCTTATTTGGAATTCATTTTGGACTTTAAACAGTTGGGTGAAAGGACTGCCAACATTCTAAAGTATCTTTTCCCAGTTCCAAAACCAGACACAAAACGTATTGTGACTTTTTCCAACCAGTCTGACTATGTATCGTTTAGGTTGGTTTTGCATTTACAATCTTATGCATTTGACCTTTCATTATAATTTATAAATATCCGTTATTCATTCATGTTCCAGTGAACTTGTGCTGGTTAGTGTTTTTTTTCCTTCTCATTTGAAATCTAGTGTTTATTCTATACAGGCATCACATATATGAAAAGCATGGAGGTCCGAAGTCTATTGAACTAAAGGAAATTGGTCCGCGGTTTGAGTTGCGACTTTATCAGGTTTGCATTACTATTAACCTCACCGTTGATTGCTTCTTTGTCTGTTGTTATGTTATGAGGAAAGATGATCTTCCACTCAAAACAAAGTAACTACATCTGTCTACATGCTACTAAATTTAAGAAAACTGTAGTTCAGTGATTGCCTTTTGCATGTGTGTACATGTTTCTTTGTTTTGGTTGATGTAATGTTGCACAAAAGTTAAAATTTTCTGTTGATTACATATTTTACTTTTACGTTTAAAAATATCCTTTTTGTTACCCCAGCCATTTGTAAAATTGCTTACACGGATATATATATTTTTTTGGATATGTTTCTGAGCACAGCTGTTTGACAAAATGTAAACTAATTTAATAATACCATCATTGTAAATTTTGATCTATTAGTGTTAGCAGCAGTGCGGGCCACCTTTTTTATTTTTGGGGTTTAATTTATTAGATTCAAATATTAAAATCGTAAATTATCTACGTACTAGTTACTACTATGGTTCTACTTTCTACTATCTACTACTATTTTAAATGAGTTGAGGCAGTTTTACCACCTTTAGGTCACATTTCTATAATTCTTTTTTCTATTTTACCCCTAGCATGTCTTTGTCTCTTTTTCTACCACACACTTGCTTAACTTACGCTAAGAACTACATAAAACTATCCATATTGCCATGTATTACAAAATTAGCAGCCATCATTATTCTATAATCTCAAGATGCTAGTGCTTGTTAATGTTTATTTCATATTTACTAAATAAAATAATGTATTGTTCCGATTGTTATTGAATACCGAACCGGTTCCTAATACCATGGTTATTAAAATCAGACTGATAATAAACTCTATTGAAGCAACGGGACGGCAGTCCAGTTCTTTTTTTATTTGGTGTCTCAGTTCAGTTTTAATTGCTATGCTTGTTGCTATTTTCACTGTTAACCAATTAACCCAATGTCCCTATTTTTCTCAAACACGTTGCAGATAAAGCTGGGAACTGTAGATCAAGCTGAAGCTCAAATAGAATGGGTTATTAGACCTTACATGAACACGAGTAAAAAACGCAAGTTTCTCAGTGATTGATGTTGCCATAACAAAAAGCCGCAATGTTAAAGTAGTATTTACGCAGCTTAACCTGATACACGTTGAGTGCATTTTTCATCGTGACGGAACATCGAGGATGTCCTTAGTTCCTTAGTTTGAAAGAGAATATAAAATTTTTGGAATGAGCATCATTGTAAACTGCTAAAGCTATGAAAAAGTGAGAATGGAGTGTACTTTATGATTATTTCTGGAAGAAAATTGTTATTTGCTTTTTCTTGGGAATATGAACAGTTCGTTTGATATTATTATTATTATGAAAAATTTTCGATGAACAAGTTTCTTTAATATTACATTTTTTAATAATGATTTTAAAAAAATTAACACAAATTTTTGAAAAAATAAAAAAATTTTGTAATAAATAACAGTAGAAAAAGAAGAAACCCGTGAAGGGAAAAAATACGAGAAAAAAAAAAAGAACAAGAAAGTAAGTGGTCTGTGAGTAGGGGTGTGAGTAGGGGTGTGCATGGGTCGGATGAAACCGGATTTGATGTGATTCAGATCCGGTCTGAAATATATACTGAGTCTATTTATTAGACCTGAATTTGGCCTTAGACCCGATGAAACTTATACACTTTTGGGTCACGATTATATCAGGTAAAAATCGGGTGAAAATCGGGCTGTTAACATTACATTACCTTGATACCTTCCTATACCTTCCTATAAGTTAGCATGTGAAAATATTCAAATTTTCAAGATTCCAACAATTATTTGACATGGTAAAATTCACTTAAAAAAATATAACAAGAACTAACTCTTTTCTGAAATTAAAGCATAACCATAATTAATACTAATATTGTCTAATGACACCAAATATTTAAATCAATACAAATAACACAATATTATGCATTAGTCTAAAATCATATGCATTTTAAACATAAAACATTAACTTATAGTTTTATAATAACTAATAACACAAAATATTAAGGTTTACAATACTTAAATTCCACATAAGAATAGACATCTTCCATCACTAATAACACAAAATATTAATTGTGTATGATGACCGAGTCATCGGCCGAGTTCGAATGACCCGAGCTATGGCCCATATCCAACCCGAAATAATGACCGTGGTCTATTTTTAAGACCCTTACCTAACCCTAGACCTGATGAAATCACACCAAATTAATCTCGAAAATGTTCAGAACCGACCGGGTCTTCGGACTGAATTGGACCATGCACACCCCTATCTGTGAGTAGCTCTGAAAATCAATTGGATATGACATCGTTTAGTCTGTTTAGTTAAATAGTTTAAAAATTTAATTAATTTAATGGAGTTTAAGTGAGATAATNTAAAAAATTAAAATTTGTGTGTTTCTTATCGTATTGTATCATATTCGGGTCTTTGTCCCTGCTTTATAAATTATATCATAATATAATCAACGAAAAGAAAAGCATGATTTTTATGCCATTTGAAATGCTAAGACTAATTAATAAATGATAAATTTTAGCAAATAATAAGTTTTAAGACACAGTTTAAAATTACGATCCCAGAAAAAAAAAATAATATTCTAGAAAAAAAATTCACAAAAACAATAAAAACATCACCATGGTCAGGTATATTATGCTTAAAAGTTAAAACTTAAAAATCATCATCACCAAATGTCTTACAAAGGAGCTAATGAGTAATAGCTCAAATGGCATAGTCTTTCTATACTTAATTAAGAGGTTGCGGGTTCGAGTCTCATATCTTTATTAAAAAAAAAAATGTCTTACAAAGGACATAAAAGTCTTGAAAAATAATAAATATCAAACATAGAAGTAATAATAAATTAATAATATTATTTGTCATATTAAAATCACATAATTCACCAAAAATATTTTTACCAGTAAATAAAAAAATTACTCAGATGGTCATGAAAATTATTAATTTTGTGCAATATAGTTTGGTCAAACGAGTCAAACAACCTTTAAAATCACTAAAATGAAATTTCAAATTTAATTATGTGATCTGCGAAGATACTCCAACCAAGACGAGAAAGAGACTCCATTCTTTCGTGGTTCAGTTCAACACTTAAACCAGAGGCTCTGTTGCTTGCTCATAAATTTTTATTAAATCATATTCTAACTCTAATATCTCCCTTTTATCCTCCTCCTCCTTCTTCTTCTTCTTCTTCTTCTTCTTCTTCTTCTTCAATTTATTTCTTGGAAAATTGAGAAATGTCAATGGGGAACGAGTCAAGTTGGGTTGGGAAGAAGCCTATCAGGCGCATTGGTGGCATGTCCGACGCACTCTCCATCGCCGCCGATCTTGGTTTCTCCGTCTCCGCTTCCCAACCACCGCCTCAGGTACGCATAATTCATTCATTCAGATTCCGCATTCATCTTGTTTCACTGAAATTACGGTTTTGCCACCAACTCTCTCTGTTTCTAGGAACCTTCTCTTCCGAGTAGCGGCGAAAAGGGCGAGGACTTGGTCAGGGTTTTGAGGGAACTAACCACTGTTCAACGCAAGATCGCGGATTTGCAAGTGGAACTTCAAGGACGCAAGGTTTCTTCTTCTTCTATTCTGTACCTTCGATTTTATTTTATTATTATACTTTAAAGTTTAAACAAGTTTGTGGGTAAAATGGTAAATTATGGTGATCTTCCCAGCATCGCTATACTGAAATCCATTGTAGTGTTTTCGCATTCTGCAAATTAGATTCATGTTAGGTATAATTTTTTTGTGAATTATGTGAAAATATTGCCTAATTTTTAGGGGAGATTTATTAGTTTCTCTTTATGATTGATGTAAGAGTTCATAAGATTTGTGAAATTGTGTAGGATGATAAGAATGTTGCGCATTTGACGCATGTGAGTGAAATGGAAAAGAAAATTGAGACTTTGGGGAGGATTACCGCTATACTGAAAGATGTTATCCAGAATAAGGTAATGTGGCTGTGCCCTCCATTATACCTGCTTTCAGTATTTTTTCCTTTTTCGGTAGTTTCCCTGGATTAGTTCATTAGGGATAAGTTGATTTACCGAATTTAATGTTGCAGGATCGCATCATAGCTCGCCTGCAGCAGCCTTATTCTCTTGATTGCATTCCTGTAGAAGCAGAATTTCAGGTTGGTGAAATCATAATTGTTATTTATTACTGATTTATAGCAAAAATTACTCCATGCAAAATTGTTAATTTAGGGGGGCGGGTGAATGGTTTTTGATTGTGTTAGTAGCATTACTCATTGGCAGGGAGACACACTTCATTATCTTGTGTTGTAGTTGGTGATGTAGCAAGATTTAGTCCATAGCATGACAAAGATATTTGTTGGCTTGAATTCACTTGCTAACTGGAAGTTTCAGCTCCATGGGGTAAAATAATTGGAATTAGTTGGCTTCTCCACTGCTGCTGTAGACGCTAGATAGTTTTCAGGCTTATGTTTATGCACTGTGTCGTGTTAGCTTCTTGAGTTCATTCAATTATTCTCAGTGCCCGAGTTGTTGAGCTGAAGTTTTTTGGAGCAAAATGTGTGTATACTTGTAATGTAAAGATTAAATTTGTATCTGAAGACTAAAATCTGATATTTTGGAATCATAACAATTCCTATGATACTACCTTTAACTTCACATGTATAATTAGTCTGTTTTCCCTTTAATTTTACATATTTATAGAATTGTCTAGATTATTAATCTTGGGGGAAAGAATGAATTAATCCAAATTTTACCTTATATCCACACCATCCACTTTTAGTTGAAAATTGATGTAATGCTGTATTGATTCATGAGAGTAGACTTCCATTTAAGAAAGTTTAACGCTTCTGTCATATATATTTCTTCAACTCTTGCAGAAACAATTCTCTGAACTACTGATGAAGGCAGCTAGTGATTACGGTGCCTTGACAGCATCAGTGGCAGATTTTCAGTGGAGTCAGAATTTCAAGGAACCTCCTTCAGTTTGGGGGGTATGTTTCTACAGTATATTTATTGTGGCAACATCTTGTCATAAATCATTAGTTAATTTATATTTGCATCCATGAACCCTTATTTGATATGATAAGTATACCAGTAGATAGTAAATACTACAGAATGGAGGTTCTCCTTAGAGGCTTTGTGACTGTTGCATATTCTGAAGGTTTTTATCAATTGTTTTCAAAGGCAACTGGTGCAAAACTGGAATTGATTTTAGGCCATCCCAGATCGAATAATGACATAAGGAAAATGCTAATTTGACAACTAGAAAAGAGCCAACAACCAAGAACTGCAAAATATAGTTTTTTTTCCTTGTAGTTATTGGTTGTTAGCTTTTTGTTTCTAATCAAATTAGCATTTCCTAATGACACAAATGACACAAATAAATTTATATACTTGCAGTTTTTTACCTTTTCTTTTATCCTTATAGGAAATGCTTCGACCCATTCCAGTAGCTTTGGCATCTTGCACTCGCTTCTTTGAAGCAATGTCTGCCACAAGAGAGTCATTTGCAGCCCTACAGAAATTGAGAGTGGGTCAATTTGATTCCCCTATACCAAGTACTCCGGCGAGAGATCCTTCCCAAAGACTGCCCGGAGTTTCTAATTGTCTGACTCCACCTCCAATGGAAAACTGAAGCAAACCTCGCTGAGATAGTTGTCAGAAATTGAAGGAAGTAAGAATTAATTCAACAAGCACCACGATTCAAACAACTAGGTGAGTGTTATAGGATCTTCTTGTGCCCTTTCTCAGTTGAAGAAGAGTTTACTTCATCCAACTGTTTGTGCAGATCAATTGTTTTAACTTGATTTACCAAAAATCTTTCATGATTACTATGTGAAAAACTCCAATAATTTTGTAGTGCTGCAAGGCTTGTGACCAAAACGCATTGTACACTTGTACATCTAAAACCCAGCCTGAATCAGCTTTTAGTCTTATACACTGTGAATGTACAAAGTAGAGACTTATTTTCTTTCTCCTAACTTTATTCTGTCTTGGTAACCTTTTAGCTTGAAAGGTGAGCTGTTAAATTATCAATATGGAGTGTTTATAATAAAAAAGATTACCAATATGTTGCAAGTTTGCAACTCTTATGGTCGTAGCCAAGAAATTGAAAGATGAAATATATAGTAGAGGAGAAAAAGACGTCTTAGATACAAGTGAATGAAAAACGGTAATTACATTCAGTTACAATAGAATCTATATTTATATTTTAATTATTTAATCATTTATATATGATTAAAAAAATGTAGTCAGACCTAAAGAATCACAATAAGCCATTCTTATTTTTGATAGTGTCAGTTTACACAATTTTTTTTTATATTGTATGTTTGTATAGATTTGTAAAAAAATAATATTATTAAAATAAGAATGACAACATCCATTCTTTGTAATAATTTATTATGATTATAAAAGATACTTGGAAAAGCTTGTTAGGAGAACGGAATGTACTTGAAAAGAGGATGATATAAAATAGGTAATGACAGAAGCATTTGCGTCTATGACAACCCATGACTACAAGGTAATGTATTTCAACACCGACTCAAACTATTCCAGGTCCACAATGGGTTTATCAGCTAATGTATAGAGACCTAGGGTGAAATGAAGAGATGATACGCAACACTTTCCCTCAACAAATAGTTGCCTCTATTCTACAAACTTCTACTTGCAATCATGATGATGAATTAATTTGGTCATTTCAGATGAAAGAAACATATTTAGTTGTTTTTGAATAGAAAGTTGCATTTCAGTTGCTCCATGAACAAACAAATATGCTTCCAGATTACATGCAGAACAAGAAGAACTAGGATGCATTACGCGACATGCGTATGTCTCAAAGTGTGTGTTCATATAGAAGTTGGTGGACGAAGTTTTCTTGTGAAAACAAAGCTCAACCAGTGAATACCCTCAATTTCATCTATCTAACTAGTTTATGATCTAGAATTAAAATCTGTACACTTTTGGTTTGCTGGTTGTTATGCATCTCAGCCATTTTAGGACCTACTAGGATTAGGCAGAACTATACCTCATGATCCCTTTCTTCACACTAATTAAGAGAGAAAATTAATTGATAATTTCTATAACTAAGTTGATGTAAAGAGAAAGCTACATTTTGTGGCGGTTAGCTGCCGTCACATGTTGATAACTCCAATGCTGTGTCAATAATTTATTTTTATAACTAAGGTTAACTAAGTCTTTTTCCTTCTTCTTATGCGTCTTTTTTTTCTTCTTCAGTTGACTTTTATTGTAGAAATAAGCTGTTAGATTAATTTAATTAAATTTAGTTCCTAAAATAATTTGGTCATGTAGCATTATGACTCACATCACTATGACACACATATTTATCAGAATCGAACTGATAATTGATTCGGTCATACGATAGAAGTTATTGGGTCATTAGTTTAACCAGTGAATCATTGATTCATCCAGTTAAAATAAAAAATAACACAATTAATATTAATATATCAATTTATTTATATTCATACTTAAAAGGAATACAAAAAAAAAAAAAATCCGTTCATAGTTTATTATATATTTATTTTTTGTCACATGTAATGTTAAAAAGATAAATTGGCAAGGGAAGCCGTTGCATGTGCACTGTTCTATGTTTGAACCTCGCTATCAGCAATTTCGTAGTATTGGACTTATTTATAATTTTATGTCACTCACCAATTAAATTAGATCTATCTTTTGCAAAAAAAAAAAATATTAAGAATAAAAGATAATTTAAATTTCATAAAATTCTCAGGGAAGAATTTGAAAAATTTTAGACAGT
>NC_029789.2:26899993-26939613 GCF_000816755.2 Arachis ipaensis
CTAAATATTTTACTTTAAAAAATTTTTAATTAAAACTAGAGAGCAGTCCACGCATATTTATAGACAATACACACTATTTTTTATAAATTTGACCGTTTTATATTTAAAATTTTGTTTCAAGAACAATTAATGTTGTTTATCTATGCTATATTATATAATTAAAAATTAATAAAATTTTAGATTTTATTGACTGAAATATATAATACTAAATAATTCAAATTCAAAATTTTTTATTCATGTACTAAATTTAACAAAATATTTGTAATTAATATAACTAACGGTCTTACAGAGCATAAACAATTAAAGATAACATGTAAAATGCTAAACATAAATAGAAGTATGAAGCATATTACAATGCCCTCAATTTTCTTTTATAATCTGCACGATTTAAAATAAAAGGAAATTATGTTAATTGCATATAATATTGGAGTTTGCGGTTATAATAGATCAAGAAATGGTGATCACTAAACAACTTGATTTTTCTTGTCTTTTTTCACCTTTGTTACATTGAATATACTATTAGTTCAAAGCAAGCCACAAATTTGTTCTCAAATTCAAACAAATACATGAGTTTAAAAATATATTCCCTCTTCATTAAATAAGCTTGTAACTTTTATTATTGTATGTCTCCTATCTCAAAAATATAAATAAAAGTTGAACACAATTGATGATGTAACAAAATTCTTATTTTGAGAAATTAATTCTTAAACTAAGTCACAATAATTTCTTTTTCAATTGAAGTATGTTTTAATTGAATTTTATAATGATTAATTAAAATATTTTTTTATATAAATCATAGAATAAAGGTGGGTTTTCTAACTTTTTGTTACTTTTACTTTTGTTGTGAGTGTCATATACTCGCATATATAACATGTTTTATCTGGTTCATATATTTCATAGAAGTAATTAGAAAATAAATTTTCATTAAATTGATTCTTTTCTTGAATATTTTCACGAAACACTTTCTATATGCAATATATTCTTATGAGCCGTGTTATTTCACCAACGGAATACGTAGTTGATTGTGATTGTAGTTTTATCAAGTTATCTTTTCCATGTTTTTTTTATTTTCACGCGCGTCTCACATCTGATTTCTCTAATCTCTCTCTCTCCACTCGTTTTTTTCAAAACTCGTTTTTTCCCAAAACTTAAATTCCGTTCGTTTGATTTGTCCCCAAAGAATATATCCTCTTTTTTTTTTTCTCTACGAAAATCCAAGCTATGTGCACTGTTTATCCTCCTCAACGCCACAACGAAATCGCAGCGCCACAACAAAATTGCGGCGCCACAACGAAATCGGGGTGTGATAGTTGACTCTCCTAGCGATTACGTTACTGCATTTGAGGTATGTAGTCTTCAATCCTCTGCTATTTTATGCTACTTGATGTTTTACCTGGCTGAACTCAATTTTGAGATTTGAGATTTGATTGGATGATTATATCAATACTTGTGATTTTGACGATTTCGGAGTTTTAGTTCGATTGTTAACGGAGTTTGGTGGGGGTAACACAGGGTAGTTTTACCCAGCCAATTTTTGGCTTTCTATTTAATTCGTATTTGATTTAGGGCTTCATCAATTTAATTTGTAATTCATGTTTGATGTTAATTCCGTTAGACTGGACACCCACAAGGCTATGTGAGAAAGCGATTCTCTTTGACACGACCTATACGAGAGGTCAGATGGTTGTAACAGAATCCGTATGATAAAGTGGCTCGCTTTGACATGTCCCGTGCGAAAGTTCAGATGGCTGTCACACGGCCCATGTGATAGGTTAGAGTGCTGTTACACGCCCCATGTGAGAGATCAGACGGGAGAGGACTGTGACATGGCCCGTGTCAGAGATCAGATTGATGTCACACGCCCGTGTTGAGAGATTAGACTTATTTTTTTAGTTTCAGTATTAAATTAAACCAATTAAGAAGTGGCCTGTGGAAATTGCTTAGGGTAGTTGCAACATGTAACACCCTAACTACCAAAAATCACGCTTCCGGCTGCGCAACTCTGATAGATCGGATATTGCGACGACACTTATACTATTTAATACTAAAATATGAGCCTGTTTGAAACTTTAAAAACCGCAATACCGCTCCCAAATATACTTTCATCCGATAACGTACATCCATAAATACCATACAACTTACAAAACTCAAAAAGAGTACATCCATATATATATATACAAATATATATATAATTAATGTTACAAACATAATCCAATACAATTCCTATCCCTCTTACAGATTATATCAAGATAAAGGTGAGGGTGCAGTAAACCATAACTAAAACAATACAGAGCATCACAACAACTATTAAATAAGCTCTTCGTAACTTCTGCGCCCATATCCTGAAAGGGGAAAAATGTAGGGGGTGAGAACATCATCCTCGAAAGGGTTCTCAGTAGAGAGTTTTTGGGAATTACTGTAATAGGATACGTGAAGATAAACCGTACCAATGATTAATAACCGTCTTATACCTCTTTTCAAAAACAACGGTTTACAATAAATAGAAGTCTGAAATCTTTTCTGAAAGAAGAACAATTAAATTCTCAAAAACTCAAAAGCCTTTCAAAACGGTTTATCTATGCTGAACCAAAGCAGCCTTTCATATTTTATTCCAAACCAGAAACACAAAACCGAAATCAACCATCGGTTCATCTCATTTCAACCACGGCCCTAGGCCCCAAACAGTCCTACCATCAACCAATCACCACAATCCAACAGAGTCCCAGATGCAAACACAGATAGGAAGTTCAAGCACAAACAAACAGTTATTACAAGTAGAACAGTTAGCAATTAATCACATAGGCAAACCAAGTATAATATGCACACCAAACCAATGTCACACAAATGCATATGATGCATGCCTGTCCCTAGTGGCTGATGATATCATCTGTCGGTTACCAAGCCAACCCGACGTGTCCGGTAGCTAACCCGGACACAGTCTCTCTGTTGCGCTTTATTATCATTAGAGGGTATCTGCGCCCTGTCGCCATTAGAGGGCATCGGTGCCCTGTCACCCTTACGACTAGAGAGAAAACACAAGCATACTCGCATACAACATTCATCTTCACCATCCGGCTTAAATTCACAATTCATTCGATTGCATACATGCATTTATACTCAACCATGGATCACCATCCATCTCAGCCATCCGGCTCATGGTTCAATCCAGAACCAGCCAATTTATCAATAAATACAGCCCTTCGGCTTAAGTTCATAATTCATAATCAGCCATACGGCTCACAACTCATTCGGCAATCAGCCATAGTTTAATAGCATACACGGCCATTCTGGCTCACAACAAAACAACACTTCCACCATTCAACATCATCAAATTCATAAAACCGGCATTTAAGCCATAAATCACTTTTCTCAAGCCATTTCACTTTGAAATCAAATTTAGCAAGCTAAATCCAACAGTCGCCTCAATGGCATACCTCAAGGAAACCATTTCAAAAATTAACTCAATATCAACCGATTTAACTCATTTATAAAGCTTTAAAGAATCGGTTCCGCAATAAATCATTTATCAAAACCAGAGCAATTAAAGCAACCCGGGCTGGATTTCAAGAGCATTCTATCTTTCACATCATCAAATAATTGACTCAATTCAAACCAATCCTCAACGGATTAAACTCATTTCAAATATTTATAGAATCAACTTCAAACATTACATTTCACAAGCCACACAACAATTCAACCAAGCCAACATCCATAATCGTTCGAGTCAATCAAATAATACATAAGGCAGATACAATCACTAATTACACCATATCTCACATCAGTATCCATATGTAATAATTCCAATAATAAACTGTAGTTTTCGGAAAGCGCCCCTACCTCAAAACGAAAATCCATAACCCATATGCCTCATCAAGTCCTTTCTGTCTCAAACCGAACTGGCGGCAACCAAAACCTCAGCTCCAAGCCACTTTCGCAACAGTCTCAACAACTCTAATCACAACATACAACAACCGAAACTCAATCTTATAGCAATTAACGCCACAAACCTCAGCGTATGATAACAGAACGGTAACTAAAGGGCTTTCAAATCGAAACGCTTACCGAACTAAAGAAAGAGCGGCTGAACCGAAACAGCAGTGGTCTCTGAACCGGTTTGGCGGTGGCCCCGGCAGCCACCTCCAGCGCCTGCGGCGACCCGATTCCGGCAACGGTGACTGAAACCAACATGCCGCAACAATAAAACTCCAGAATCTCATAAGAAACGAAAATCAAATTCGAAACCCTTACCGGCATACTTTTTCCGGCGACGGCAGCAGGGTCTCAAGCGACAGAAATGGCCAGAAGCTCCGGCGGCGGTCTCAGAAGTCATAGAACCATCCCCGGTGGTCAGAATCACAGAGATGCAGCTCCCTTCTCCAGCAGCGACACTGGCGGCGGCCTGAACCCCTTGACATCATCAGAACAGCCGGCGATGACCAGGGACGCGATGAACACCGCGACAGCCACAGTAGCAGCGGCGTCGCAGCAGCGGTCCCCTCTTCACAGCGACCCAGCGGTGGCGGTTCTGGGGGAACGGCGACGGCAGCTCAGCAACGGCGATGACAGCAGCGTCGCCTTCCCCTCGCGCGAGCACGTGCGCTCCCTCTTTCTCGTGTCGGGCTCCTGCATCGCATCCCTCACGCCCGCAGTCCTGGGTTCGGCGCGGTTCAAAGGCGATCGACGGCGAGGTGCGGCAGTCAAACAGCGCCTCCTTCCTCTCCTGTTCTCGATCCGAACGGCGGTGACAAGGAGGATTCGATGGTGGTAGCCTCCAGACACGGCGCCTTCCTCTCTTCGCACGTCCCCCTCTCTTGGTTCTCCATCATCGGCGACAAGGAAAACTGACGGCGACGTCGGCACAGTCACGCGGAACGGCAGGGTGTGGGTCAACGGCGGACGCGATTCCATCTCTCTCTATCCGCGAGTCCCCTCTCTGTTTCCCCTCTTCTCTTCTTTGAACCCCTCCTTTTGCTTCGTTTGTTTCTTCCTTTCTTTTCCTTTTTGCCTCTGCGTGTGGGTGTCTAGGGTAGAGGGGCAGCAGCTACTGCTGCTTAGTGTGAGTGAAGAAAACCGGGTCGGTTAGCGGGTCACTGGGTTAGGGTTTCATTTTCAAAAATTAGAGTTAGGGGCATTTTAGTAATTTCACTTAAAAATAGGGATAATATAGTAATTAGAAATAAATTCTAATCCAATAATAATAATATATAAAATACTATTTGTTCATCAACTCTACAATTATTTTCAATAAAATGCCCAAATCAAATAATAAGAAATAATATACTTAATTTTTTCATTTTCCAAAATAGCAGTATTAATATTTAAAATATTACTTATCCAATCCAAATCATATAAAATACTTATTATTTTATAACTATCAACTTTATAATTCAAATATAGAAAATAATCCAATAATTATAAAATTGGATAATAATCATAGCTTATCTCAAATCCAATAAATCAAAACTTGCCTTAATTATCTTTAATAAAATAATTTCTGAAATTAAGGCTATAAATAACAATATGGTTTGAGATTTGATCATAATAATACTTTTCAAAGGTTCTGGGTCTTACATTCTACCCACCTTATAAAAATTTTCGCCCTCGAAAATTGATACAAAATGAAAGAAATTCCATAACGGTTCACCCTTGAACACATTTAAGGAAGAAGCAAAAATATTTCAATATAATCATATATACGATTTTCAAATACTTTGATTGTCATAAGCATAAGGATGTAAAGGTAGGAGTGTGATTGCAAAGCAAACGCTACAAGGCAGGCTCAATTGCAAAAGGTGACATGGGTCAAACATGTTATAGTAAGGTAAGGCATTGAAGGTTATAAAACAGGATGAGGTTACAACGACGTGCTCAGCATCTGTACACTAATCTCATCTCAACCTCAAAGCTTCAACCTTCCAACTCCATCGAGCACTTTACAAACCCCATATCCGATCATAAGCCTAACAATCGCAAACCCGTTCGCAAGGAACAAAACACCCACAACTCATACGTTGCACACCTGCCGCTTCAACTTCCGTATACACATATCACGTCTTAAAGACTAACACATCGCGTTACTACGTCTACAAGTCGCACGTGATATCAAAACAATTCTCGAGTCTACTCAGAAGGATACAAGATTTAGAAATGAGAGATAAATGTCAACAATAATACTCATAGATTTGAGAGAGTGTATCCAATTCCAGATAAACAAGGATGCTCAAGCAGTGAAGTTTGCGAGCAATGAACCAATTGACAACTTCAAAGATAACCCTTGGATCAAAGAAGTTCAATAGGATCAATAAGAAGAAAACCAGTGCATCAGTTTGAAACAAACTCAAGCTGAGTCAAAGAAGTATAAGGTTTACAGAAGAGAATATTTCAAACCCAAGTCAAACTCAAAACTCAAGAGCATACTAAAATACTTTCGAATACATTGTTCTTAAAAGAAACGAAAACTTGCAGAAAAATCACTTCGCAGTTTAAAAGAAAAGTTAAGCAACAAGCCTCCTTCAAGAGAAAAATAAAAGCATAAACGTGGTTTTGCTTTTAATACGTTTTCATGTTGAAGTAGATCATGTAGAGTTTTAAGAACAAAATGCACACAACTTTGGCTAAGAGCTAAAATATTTTCATCAAATATTTTAGAAAGATAATTAGATGCACAACTTAACCAAAAGCAGTTCATAAAAACTTGGAAGTAATCAAATGCTTGTTCAAAAATTCTAAAAATTCATATTCAAACAAGCGTGTATAACATTTATAGCATGGACGCAAGAATAAGTTAAACTCTCTTTAGAAAAGAAATTCCGAGGTAGAAATTTGCTTACAATTTAGTAAAGGAAATAAGTGGTGCGTTACAAGCAAACCGGTTTCCACTAAACAAGGAAACTTTCCAAAAACTTCATTTAAAATAGTGCATGCCAACTTTAAATTAACTTCGTCAAAATTGAACAATGGTTTCAAATCTCAATCAAGCAACAGAAAATAAATTCTGTTTAAAACTTCCTACAAGAGAATTCAAAACTTCTTTAAAAAGTTCAAAACAAGACTCCAAAAGTGTTCTTGAAATCACCATCTCAGAAGAACATTCAAGAAGTTTAAGATGTACTAAATAGGAGTCAAGCCATACTAGAAAGGATCTTAAATCAAAGTAGTTCAAACAAGATTCACTAGGCATGAGTCATCAAACAAGCTTTCAATTGATCCAAAAGAATACAAAAGTCATAGAAAAAGATAAATCAATCATTAGTAATTTCTCAAGGATAATCCTTTGACTAAAAACTCTTGTAAAGATAATGAGTGAATAAGCGATGCACTAATTTTGAAATGAATCAAACTGACTCACATAAGGATGGGATTCACAAGAGGGGGCGAACCAAGATCAGTGGTAATGTTCACAAGACGTAAAAGATTAGTTAAAAATAGAATCACGTATGACATTCATAGAGGTGAAAAGCTTAAAAAGAGACTTTAGTCCGCTCATAAGAAGAAAGCCATGAGTCCAACATTTTTAAAAGAATCACAATAGCACCAACAATGTAGTATGCTAAACCGAATTCAAGTAAAAAATAATTTAGGTAAAGTTTATCAACAAAAATCAACCGGAATAAAAGCGAAGAATCCCCTTTCTTTCCAGAATTTTGAAAAATACCTCAAATACATAATCAATTGAAGATGTGCATTGAAACTATAGTAAAATTACTAGAAAGTCAAATTGTAATTTAAAGTAAATGCAGTTCCATAAACCAGAAAAGTACAGGTGAGGCATTAGAAATAAATAGTTGTTAAACTGGTTAAACTGTCTTCAAAGTTCCACATATAGATAAGTGTATATCTAGTCAACAGCAATTTTTATAAAAATCTCAAAATTAGCTGTAATCACTGTCAAATAAGAGGAAAACTGAATCAACAAGTTCTCTAAAAATGAATTCGGAACCCGGAGTTAAAAGTCACAGCACATTAAGACAAGTTCAAAGCTATATCAAAGAATACCTGAATCAAGAAGAACTCAAACAGAGGAAAATAGACGCAACAAGGATTCCAAACAAGCATATGCAATTAAGATCAAACAAGAATGCATATGAATGGAGGAATAGAGTTGAAAAATCAAACTACTTTTCAAAAGGATTGGCAAACAAGAACTTCAAATTAGGACATGAAGGAACAGGTCGACTCGAACAGAATTCAAGACACACAACTGAATAGCCTCGAGAAATAGTTTCTAACGTTCCCAAAACCCGCGATTCGCTTTACTCAAAACTCGTATTTCATCTATGATAACCCATCAGTGCTTTCATATACATAATTCACTAGTATTAAGCCGGCCAAACTTAATATTAGGAATTATGCAACGCAAGACTAACAACGTTAATCGATAGACCGTCATGTGCATAAAGCTCTAATTCTCGTCATTCGACAAGACCTAATACATGACAAACACTCAGAGTATGCAATTGAAGCATAGTCAGTCCATTCCTCAGGCTCTACAGGAAGAACTGCTCTGATACCATAATGTAACACCCTAACTACCAAAGCTCACGCTTCCGGCTGCGCAACTCTGATAGATCGGATATTACGACGACACTTATACTATTTAATACTAAAATATGAGCCTGTTTAAAACTTTAAACCACAATACCGCTCCCAAAAATACTTTCATCCGATAACGTACATCCATAAATACCATACAACTTACAAAACTCAAAAAGAGTACATCCATATATATATACAAATATATATATAATTAATGTTACAAACATAATCCAATACAATTCCTATCCCTCTTACAGATTATATCAAGATAAAGGCGAGGGTGCAGTAAACCATAACTAAAACAATACAGAGCATCACAACAACTATTAAATAAGCTCTTCGTAACTTCTGCGCCCATATCCTGAAAGGAGAAAAATGTAGGGGAGTGAGAACATCATCCTCGAAAGGGTTCTCAGTAGAGGGTTTTTGGGAATTACTGTAATAGGATACGTGAAGATAAACCGTACCAGTGATTAATAACCGTCTTATACCTCTTTTCAAAAACAACGGTTTACAATAAATATAAGTCTGAAATCTTTTCTGAAAGAGGAACAATTAATTCTCAAAAACTCAAAAGCCTTTCAAAATGGTTTATCTATGCTGAACCAAAACAGCCTTTCATATTTTATTCCAAACCAGAAACACAAAACCGAAATTAACCATCGGTTCATCTCATTTCAACCACGGCCCTAGGCCCCAAACAGTCCTACCATCAACCAATCACCACAATCCAACAGAGTCCCAGATGCAAACACAGATAGGAAGTTCAAGCACAAACAAACAGTTATTACAAGTAGAACAGTTAGCAATTAATCACATAGGCAAACCAAGTATAATATGCACACCAAACCAATGTCACACAAATGCATATGATGCATGCCTGTCCCTAGTGGCTGATGATATCATCTGTCGGTTACCAAGCCAACCCGACGTGTCCGGTAGCTAACCCGGATACAGTCTCTCTGTTGCGCTTTATTATCATTAGAGGGTATCTGCGCCCTGTTGCCATTAGAGGGTATCTGCGCCCTGTCGCCATTAGAGGGCATCGGTGCCCTGTCACCCTTACGACCAGAGAGAAAACACAAGCATACTCGCATACAACATTCATCTCAACCATCCGGCTTAAATTCACAATTCATTCGATTGCATACATGCATTTATACTCAACCATGGATCGCCATCCATCTCAGCCATCCGGCTCACGGTTCAATCCAGAACCAGCCAATTTATCAATAAATACAGCCCTTCGGCTTAAGTTCATAATTCATAATCAGCCATACGGCTCACAACTCATTCAGCAATCAGCCATAGTTCAATAGCATACACGGCCATTCCGGCTCACAACAAAACAACACTTCCACCATTCAACATCATCAAATTCATAAAACCGGCATTTAAGCCATAAATCACTTTTCTCAAGCCATTTCACTTTGAAATCAAATTTCAACTCTTTTTAGCCTTGGATTTAAAGATCTCATTCCTCAAATCATCTCAGGCTCATAAGCCAAATTTACTCAAAGTGAGTTCCCTTTTTAAAACAAAGCCGCTCTCGGCATCCTCTTTCTGAAACTTCCAAAACTATGGAAAGTTAAAGATTCATTTTGGGAACATTCAAAATCACCCATCCCACAATGGGATTTTATAACAAAGTTTCTCGACAGAGTCTCAAGTCTTTAGGGGAGAATAGCATAACTCATTTTGCCGAATTCATTTAGAATCATTAAAACCTTGGCTTTCCGATTTGAGTAATAAAATAGGATCTAAGCCAAACCGAGTCACGTAATCATTTACTTCTTTCAAAGCCGTTTCCTTTACTTAGGCAAAACCAGCTTCAACCCCCATGATAAATTCTAAAGCGTTTCAACTGTTCAAAATTGTTTTAGTCTTGCAAAAGTTCAGAGTTCAAAGAGTACTTAAAACCTTTCTCAAAACATTTCAAAATAAAACTTGTCAATAGACATTCAGGTTCTTTCAAAGTCATTGAAACTTCTTTAATTGAAACCCTGACAAACCCATTTGTAGGGTTTATCTTGTATTGATTTTTGGGGATTTTATTAACTTTTACCCATATTTATTCAATGAAATAGCATGGTTTTATAACTTCTCCCTTAATTGTGCTTAAGAGTGAAAACATGCTTTTTAGGACTTAAAATAGCTAAATTTAATTCACCTTGATTCTATTAGATGCCTTCCTTTGAGAGACGACCCGAGGTTTAAATACTTCGGTTTATAGATTTTAGGGGTTTGTACCTGTGACAAACAAATTTTTGCATGAAAGGATTATTGTTGGTTTAGAGACTATACTTCAACGAGATTTCATTTGTGAAATTCTATACTATCAAAAATCCATTCGTCAAACCCCCAAGTCAAATTCAAAGGCATAAACCCTTTTCACATTCAAACAGCTTTAAAACACAAGTTTCATCTAAATAACTTTCTCTTGAAAGAGATACAATGCCTTTCTTAAGAAGCAAGACTAAATCACAATTTCCTCTTTACTAACTCATTTCGAAAGCACGAATCATCCTTTTCTTGATAATTCAAATAAAATAGCAGAAGTCTTTAACTCATCATTTTCCAGACAACATTTCAATAAAGACTCGGATTTTATAGAAATTTCGGCAGCACCACCCCTAAAACTTGGACTTTTGCCACCCGGTTCGGGTCCCAACTAAACAGTTTCTCATTCCTTTTCAACAGCTCAAAACCAGAAATCGATTCAAAAGCAAGCTAAATCCAACAGTCGCCTCAATGGCATACCTCAAGGAAACCATTTCAAAAATCAACTCAATATCAACCGATTTAACTCATTTATAAAGCTTTAAAGAATCGGTTCGGCAATAAATCATTTATCAAAACCAGAGCAATTAAAGCAACCCAGGCTGGATTTCAAGAGCATTCTATCTTTCACATCATCAAATAATTGAATCAATTCAAACCAATCCTCAACGGATTAAACTCATTTCAAATATTTAAAGAATCAACTTCAAACATTACATTTCACAAGCCACACAACAATTCATCCAAGCCAACATCCATAATCGTTCGAGTCAATCAAATAATACATAAGGCAGATACAATCACTAATTACACCATATCTCACATCAGTATCCATATGTAATAATTCCAATAATAAACTGTAGTTTTCGGAAAGCGCCCCTACCTCAAAACGCAAATCCATAACCCATATGCCTCATCAAGTCCTTTCTGTCTCAAACCGAACTGGCGGCAACCAAAACCTCAGCTCCAAGCCACTTTTGCAACAGTCTTAACAACTCTAATCGCAACATACAACAACCGAAACTCAATCTTATAGCAATTAACGCCACAAACCTCAGCGTATGATAACAGAACGGTAACTAAAGGGCTTTCAAATCGAAACGCTTACCGAACTAAAGAAAGAGCGGCTGAACCGAAACAGCAGTGGTCTCTGAACCGGTTCGGCGGTGGCCCCGGCAGCCACCTCCAGCGGCTGCGGCGACCCGACTCCGGCAACGGTGACTGAAACCAACATGCCGCAACAATAAAACTCCAGAATCTCATAAGAAACGAAAATCAAATTCGAAACCCTTCCCGGCATACTTTTTCCGGCGACGGCAGCGGGGTCTCAAGCGACAGAAATGGCCAGAAGCTCCGACGGCGGTCCCGGAAGTCACAGAACCATCCCCGGCGGTCAGAATCATAGAGATGCAGCTCCCTTCTCCGGCAGCGACACCGGTGGCGGCCTAAACCCCTTGACATCATCAGAACAGCCGGCGATGACCAGGGACGCGATGAACACCGCGACAGCCACAGTAGCAACGGCGTCGCAGCAGCGGACCCCTCTTCACAGCGACCCAGCGGTGGCGGTTCTGGAGGAACGGCGACGGCAGCTCAGCAACGGCGATGACAGCAGCGTCGCCTTCCCCTCGCGCGAGCACGCGCGCTCCCTCTTTCTCGTGTCGGGCTCCTGCATCGCATCCCGCACGCCCGCAGTCCTGGGTTCGGCGCGGTTCAAAGGCGATCGACGGCGAGGTGCGGCGGTCAAACAGCGCCTCCTTCCTCTCATGTTCTCGATCCGAACGGCGGTGACAAGGAGGATTCGACGGTGGCAGCCTCCAGACACGGCGCCTTCCTCTCTTCGCACGTCCCCCTCTCTTGGTTCTCCATTATCGGCGACAAGGAAAACTGACGGCGACGTCGGCACAGTCACGTGGAATGGCAGGGTGTGGGTCAACGGCGGACGCGATTCCATCTCTCTCTATCCGCGAGTCCCCTCTCTGTTTCCCCTCTTCTCTTCTTTGAACCCCTCCTTTTGCTTCGTTTGTTTCTTCCTTTCTTTTCCTTTTTGCCTCTGCGTGTGGGTGTCTAGGGTAAAGGGGCAGCAGCTGCTGCTGCTGAGTGTGAGTGAAGGAAACCGGGTCGGTTAGCGGGTCACTGGGTTAGGGTTTCATTTTCAAAAATTAGGGTTATGGGCATTTTAGTAATTTCACTTAAAAATAGGGATAATATAGTAATTAGAAATAAATTCTAATCCAATAATAATATATAAAATACTATTTGTTCATCAACCCTACAATAATTTTCAATAAAATGCCCAAATCAAATAATAAGAAATAATATACTTAATTTTTTCATTTTCCAAAATAGTAGTATTAATATTTAAAATATTACTTATCCAATCCAAATCATATAAAATACTTATTATTTTATAACTATCAACTTTATAATTCAAATATAGAAAATAATCCAATAATTATAAAATTGGATAATAATCATAGCTTATCTCAAATCCAATAAATCAAAACTTGCCTTAATTATCTTTAATAAAATAATTTCTGAAATTAAGGCTATAAATAACAATATGATTTGAGACTTGATCATAATAATACTTTTCAAAGGTTCTGGGTCTTACACAACAAATATAGTGGCTTTGAAATATTTTTGTCAATTATTAATCATTGGTTAGTTTGGGGGCAGAGTTTTTCGATTATTACCTAGACCAGAACATGGTTGTTTTTCAAAGTAGTCATTTGGTTTTTGACTTAAATTCTTTTGCTTGCATTTAAGTGTATTTATATGATTCCATGCATTTCGTTTGATTCTGTTTGTGTTGTTGGTTTAGGCATTTGTTGTTAGATGTTAACTTTGTCCACTCCTTTATGATTTTTTTTCTACGGAACTTTTGGAAGTGTGTTATCAATTGAGGTGGTGCTGTCATGGAATCAAAGATTAGTGATGATGTTCCCATTATTGGCATGGAATTCGAGTCTTTGGATGCAGTAATCGAATTCTACAATACCTACACTAGAAGAGTTGGCTTTGACTGGAGGAATAGGAGTTCGAAAAAGAATGCCGATGGGGTTGTATGCTATGTTATGCTTGTCTGCAACCAGGAGGACAGAGCCGAATCAAAAGTTGATGAAACAAGGAAGACCTATCCAAAAGGACCTACATGGTGTAAAGCCAGGATGATTGCCTTTTCTGATGTCGGCAGTAGTTGGATTGTTAGGGTAGTTAAACTGAAACACTGTCATGATCTGGACTGCACTAATATGAGGTTATTGAGGAGAAATAAGGTTATTTCTATGCAGGTTAAAATTACTTGCGAAATTGATTCTCAAGCCAGCATTTGAGTATGTAAAACATTTCAGAAGCTACTTAACCATGCCAGAGGGCCTGATAGCCTTAGTTTTCAGGAAAAAAATGTGAGAAATTTCATTGATTTGGATAGGAGGTCAATTGAGAAAGGAGGCGATGGTAAAGCAATGATGGACTATTTTAGACCGATGAAGGAGCGAGACATTCGTTTTTACTATGATATTGATTACAATGAAGAATGTCAAATTATTCGGATATTTTTTCCTAATCCTCGGAGTATTGCCTCGTACCAGTACTTTGGAGATGTTGTCAGCTTTGATACGATATACATAACAAATAAGTACGACATGTCGTTTGCTACCTTTGTCGGAGTTAACCATCGCGAGCAATCTGTACTTCTTGGATGTGGGTTACTTAACTTCGAAGAGAAGGCTTCATTTGTGTGGTTATTTAATTTCTAGGTGAACTGTATGTCCAAAAGGCTGCCAACAACTATTGTTACTGACAATTGTCCCTCTATGAGAGCTGCTATGAGGAAGTCCCTACCACATACTAGGCATAGGTGGTACTTGTTGTAACACCCTATTACCCTAAGCCTTACCTCATGCCATAAGGCAAAGGATAACAAAACGCCACGATAGTTCTAAAACTCATACAATAATATACATTGAAGGAAATAATAATACTAAAAGTTCGAGGAAGAAATAAAGCTCAAAATAGAGATACAAAAGCGTGAAACGTTCACACACAATAACCAAACGCAATGGATAAGATACACAAGAAAAAGATACAAGATTACAAGGTATATATATATATATATATAGTTTAGGCCGACTAGTTAATATAGACATAACAGAGTTTTTGAAATAAAACAGTAATATCCTAACTCTCTAAGTAAGCCTCTAAGGCAACAAAGTATAATAACAAAAGTGAGAGAATATGCATAAAAATAATCCAAAAGACAAGGATAAAAGCGAATCTTTCGTTCTGTCACCATCCCGCAAACTCACCGAGGTGGGTTGCGACCTGCATCTGAAAAATAACAACACATATGGTATGAGAACCAGAGGTTCTCAGTATGGTAACAGTGCCCAATATATAAGATATAAGGTTTTGGGACACGAAAGGCATTCCTAGAACTTCACATCGAGCATAAGATTCAAACTTAAAAACATTTAAGTAAAAACTATAAAGGGTTATCTAAATCCTAAGGGTTTTCTAATTAATTGTAAACACCGTTGTCCCACAGCCTTCACCAGCCTATCCTCCATGCGATCCTATCGCCACCGTCTACCGAGTCTCCTCAGACCTCAATCCCAGTAGAAAACACAAATAATTACAAACAAGTAAAACACAGGTAATATGCATACATAGCAAGTAATTCAGGAAGCAAATAAACATGTTATACACTTAGGAAAAATATACAAATAGGCAAAGCAAGCAAACACATAGAAGATGCACATGATGAATGCATGTCCTATTGGTCGTGATATCACTTGTCGGCTCAATTGCCAATCCGACACATCCCCATGGGATGTCGCCTTTCGGTCACGAAAAATTGGTACCCCAGGGATATAGTGCACGGCCCACTATCCAGGAATATAGTCTCCGGCTCACTCTTGCGACTCGAAAGGATACGAGTGGGATATTCAATCTCAGACCTCACATCTCAACGTAAGCAGGATTAACTACCGTCCTTACGCCGGCGCCACGACCTCAACAAGCGGGATTAACCACCGTCCTTGTCAGGTGCATAATGACTCATCAATCTCAATACATAACAATATATAATAGAAATGCTCAGTGATAACTGCTCATAGCATAAGTTCATTAATCTTTTCCAAGTTCCAAGTTCACTTTAACCATCCTTAATTCACAAGTTCTCAAATTCAGCATCAATATAGTACTCTTCCAAATTCATTCAACAATTTCATCCACAGTACTTTCTAAACCTAAGTCTCCATCTTCTAAACTCACTAACAAAATACCAATTTTAAATCACCCAATTAATTCTCACTAATCTTAGAGTCTAATTACTAATTAGGAGTCTTAAATGACAATTAAAGAAGTTTAGAAAACTAGAGAACTAGTTAAAATTGCAAGAAAATAAGTTTTCAGTAAAACAGGAGTCATGCGTACGCATGCCCATGTCCTGCATACGCTCAACGGAAAAAATGGGTGGCCGCGTATGCAGCACCTCATCCGCGTACGGGAGAGTTCCAAACCGAGGTGAATCACGGCGTCGCGTGTTACAAGTCGCGTATGCATGCCTCGAAATCAACGTTTCCGCGTACACATACCAGTGCCCGTGTACGCAAGATCACTTGGCAATGGGCAGCATCCGCCTCACTTGCACTGTTCCGCGTACGCATGCCCTGACAGGCTTAGAAAATAGCTACAGAATTCAGATTTTCATACCAAACCTCAAACGCGCATAACTTTTTCTTTTTTAAAACATTTTCCATCTATGTTTCGAACGTCTTAAAGCTCTCGAACCCAACTTTCATTTAAATTAAATTTCATCCAAAATAAAGGTCCAGAGGCCAAGTTATGCCTCTTCAAAGTTCGTCAAAAACAAAGTTTTCCAAAATTTGACATAATTCTCTAGTTTTCCAAAACTTCAAACCAAACCAAACTTAAACCTACTCAAAATCATCACCAAGCACTACCACACACTACAATTTACTATTCCATTGCACTTCAATATTTTCCACACCTATTTCGCTCAATTTTCCATCACTTTCCTCCATATTTCAACAAAATCAACAATTTCTAAATCAAGATTTTAATATTAACAATTTTGTACAATTCAACTGTTCATAAACATCATTCATCATATATCATCTCCCATCCTCATTAACATCAATATTCATCCAATCTCATCTTCAACATTAATGATCAACAACATACATCATCAATTTAATAATTATCAACAACTAATTCAATCCTATCTTAAAGTCCACTAGCCTAAGTTTCACAAAATATTACATATTACATAAAGAAAACCGAAACCATACCTTGACCGATTTCCAATACAAACAAAACACCAAAATTTGATTCCAAACAAGCTTCCAAGTACAATCAAACTGCCAAACTAAATTCCAATGCTCCAATTCCACCAAGTCAAGTCCAAATCAACTCCAATAGTTACAAATTTCAAGCTATACACATGCAATACACCAAAATAAATCCTAGGGTTCACCAAAATATTAATTCACAAGGACAAAGAGTTTGCTTACCTTACCCAACGGTGTTTGGAGTACAAACCAACAATAACCCACTATTGGATGGCACCTAAACAATTAAAATCAGAAAAACCTATTCAATACCCAAACCTAAATTTTTGAAATTCGTTAGGGCTGAGAAAGGAGTGTGAGTTTCAAATTCTTAGCAGCAATGCCTAGCTAGAAATGATGGGCTCGGCAAGAGCTTGGCGTAGCTGTAAACGAAACGCGAATCGGAGCACCAGCTCAAGTTATGAGTAAAAGAAGAAGAAGATAAATAGTGTTTTCTATTTTCTCTTCTCCCTTCAACTCGACTGCCCTCTTGTGTTTGAGTGTGTGTTATGCGCTGAATGCTCATTAGGTTATGTTTTTATGTTGAGCTTGGGCCCAACTTGGGTCCGGTCAAACCGCGTATTATTTTTGATTCGTTTGGCCCAACTTTGGGCCAAAACCTTTAGAATTAGCACCTGGTTTTTAACTTTAATTATTTTCCTAAGTTTTTCTACAATTTTTATTTTTACTCTGGCACAGTACCAGACAGACTTAAGTCGATACTGCCGACTAATTTACCGGTACGTATTTTTACGCAATTTTCTGAAGAAAATTATATTTTCCCACTTGGAAAAAATCCACTAAATTCAAATCTTACCTCCATATTTCAAAATTAAGACTTCTAAGTTTCTATCTTATTTCGGGCAATTAATTTATTATTTTATTTTAATTTAGCAGTTATTAATCTTCCGGTTCTTACATTCTCTCCACCAAATTAAAAATTTTGTCCCCAAAATTTAGGAATTACCTGAGAATAACTTAGGATAATCTTTTCGTATCTCTGACTCCAATTTCCAAGTGTGCTCTTCAATTCCTGCTCTCTCCCAAGCTACTTTCACCAACATGACTTCCTTTCTGTGCCACTTCTTCACACTAATGTTATCAATGCGCACTGGTATGACTTGAAAAGTCAGGTTCTCCTTCAGCTCAACCAATTCAAACTCTAACACATGAGTCGCATCCGGTGTATACTTACAGAGTTGTGACACATGAAATACGTCATGCATGTTAGATAAGTGTGGCAGTAAAGCTACTTAATACGCCATTGGCCCGAGTCGCCTCAATACCTCAAATGGTCCGATATATCTCGGGTTTAACTTCTTCGCCTTGATTGCTCTTCTGATCCCAGTTTTCGGAGTAACATTCAGAAATACGCGTTTGCCTTCTTCAAATTCCAACGGTTTTTTCCTCTAATACACATAACTCTTCTGTCGGCTTTGTGCAGTTAGGATTCGAGTTTGAATTTTTTTTATCTTCTCAGTGGTTCCTATCACCAAATCTGCTCCCAACATACTTGTTTCGCCGGCTTCATACCAACACAATGGAGACTGAAACATCTGTCCATACAAAGCCTCATACGGAGCTATACTAATGCTTGCATGAAAGTTGTTGTTGTACGCAAATTCCACCAGTGGCATGTAATAGTCCCAACTTCCTAGTTGATCCAAAACACATGCCCTTAGCATATCTTCTAATGTTTGAATAGTCCTTTTTGACTGTCCGTCAGTTTGTGGATGATATGTCATGCTGAGACATAGTCTCGTACTGAAAGCTCTTTGAAAATCTCCTCAAAATCCTTGATGTGAATCAGGGGTCTCGATTTGATACTATCATCTTTAGCACACCGTGCAACCTTACAATCTCCTTGATGTACAATCTCGCCAATTCCTCCAGTGAATAGTTCACTCGGATAGGCAGAAAGTGAGCAGACTTGTTTAAGCGATCCACGATCACCCAAACCGCATCAAATCCTGACCTAGTCCTTGGCAAACCCGTTACAAAATTCATTGCAATTCCTTCCCACTTCCATTGAGGAATCTCAAGAGGCTATAGCATTTCCGATAGTCTCTGGTGCTCGATCTTTACCATCTGACACGTCAGGCACTTAGACATAAGTACAGCTACATCACCCTTTATCCCAGGCCACCAAAACATTCTCTTCAAATCGTGGTACATCTTCGTACTTCTTGGGTGAATAGAAAATCCACTGTTATGAGCTTCCGACAATAACTCTTGCCTCAAACTCCCAACGTTTGAAGACAGATCCTCCCCTTGTACCTCCATAACCCTTCACCATCCTTAGTAAATTCTCCTTATCTTTCCTTATCGATCGGTTGAAACATCTTCTTAAGCTCTTGCTCGTCTTATTGGGCGCTCTAAATTTCTGTCTTGAAGGTACTTGAAATTTGTAATTGGTTCAAACAAGCTTTTTTATCAGATTCACCAATGTCCAACTTAAGCTCCACAAACTTATTCACCAACTTCTCCTCTTTGATCCGCATCCAATGAATCTATCAATGACTTCCTGCTCAAGGCATCCACTACAACATTAGCCTTCCCGAGGTGATAACTTAAATCAAAGTTGTAATCCTTTAGTAGCTTCATCCACCTTTGTCGGCGCATGTTGAGATCTTTTTTATCAAAAATATACTTGAGACTCTTGTGATCAGAAAAGACTCTAAAGCTCACTTCGTACAAGTAGTGCCTCCAAATTTTCAAAGCAAACAAAACAGCTGCCAATTTCAAATCATGAGTTGGGTAATTCATCTCATGTGGTCTTAGCTGACGTGAAGCATAAGCTGCCACATTCCGGTGTTACATTAACACACAACCCAAGCTCTTCAACGAGGCATCTCAGTAAACCTCAAACGGTTTGTGTGGTTCAGGTAGAATGAAAATTGGCACTGAAGACAACTTCTCTTTCAAAGTTTGGAAACTTTCCTCACACTCAAATGTCCATACAAAAGGTGCATCCTTCCTAGTTAACTTAGTCATCGGCAAAGCAATTTGTGAAAATCCATGGATGAATCTTCGGTAATACCCGGCTAATCCTAAGAAGCTCCTAACCTCAATCACTGACATCGGTCTTCCCCATTCGATTACCGCCTTAACCTTTGAAGGACACACTGATATTCCTCATCTACTCACCACATGACCCAAAAACTTTACTTCTTCCTTCCAGAATTTGCACTTCGAAAACTTCGCATACAATTTTCGCTTCTTCAAAATCTGCAATACAATCCTCAGATGCTCCTCAAGCTCTTTTGCCATCTTTAAATAAACCAAGATGTCATCTATGAACACTACCACAAACTTATCCAAAAAAGGACGAAATACCCTGTTCATGTAATCCATGAATACCACAGGTGCATTCGTTAACCCAAAGGATATCACCGTGTATTCATATTGACCATAGCATGTTCTAAATACAATTTTCGGAATATCATCCTCCTTCACCCTAATCTGATGGTAACCGGATCTCAAATCAATATTTGAAAACACCCCAGCTCCTTGTAATTGATCCATTAAGTCATCGATCCTCGATAGCGAGTACTAATTCTTCACTGTCACTTTGTTTAACTATCGGTAGTCCATGCAGAGTCACATTCCTCTATCTTTCTTTTTCATCAATAAAACTGGCGCCCTATGGAGATACACTCGGTCGAATGAACCTCTTGTTCAGAAGCTCTTCCAACTGCGTCTTAAGTTCAGCCAGCTCTATCGGAGCCATCCTATACGAGGCAATTGAAACTGGTCCAGCTTCTGGCACAATCTATCACGAATTTAATTTCCCTTTGAGGTGAGAATTTGGGAATATCTTCAGGAAATACTTTGAGAAACTCCCAAACTACCGGAATTCGGTCTAACCTCTACTCATCACATGAAGCATTCGCAGCTAAAAGTATATAACCTTGACACTCTTCTCCACTACAGTTCACCACTACAGAGTTCAGGTAATAACCCTCAGCTACCACTGCTCCTCCTTCTCCTTCTGACATAAATCGAATCAATCACTCAAAGCAATCCAACAGCACTCGGTTCTTTGACAACTAATCAAACTCCAAAATTGTTTCCAGCCCCACCATCGGCAAACAAATTAAGTCATGCACAAAAGATCTATCTTCTATCTTGAAGGATATTTATCTACAACCTAATCCTCATATCGGTTTGAGATGGGGTATGCACATGTAAATAAAAAGCTAAGTCTGAAATTCTAAACCCTATCTCAGCAGCCTTATCAAATGCAATGAATGAATGCGAAGCTCCAATGTCATACAATGCAATCAACGCTTTGTCACCAATTAAACATTTACCTCTCATCAGAGGATCCGACTTAGCAGCATCATTGGCATTCACGGAAAACACTCAGCCTTGCTGTTGGTTACGGCCCGCATTTGGATTCCTCCCACGAGTACAATCCCTCGCCAAGTGCCCAGGTAATCCAAAAATGAAGCATCCACCTATACCCAGCTTGCACGAATCATAAGGATAAAAATGGCCGCAATGATCACAAGTTAAATCTGGAGAAGTTTTACTTTGTTTACCTCTTCCTTTCGCCTGATGAAATTGATCATAGTTGGTCCTCCTAAGGTTGTCCTGACCTTGAGGGTGTTGAGGTGCGTGTCCACCCCTCTTGAAGTTTTGACCCCTAGGCTGAAAGTACTTCCCACGGCCTTTGTTGTTATTGCCTCCACGGGTGTCCCTCGCCAACGCCACCTTCTTAGCGCAATCTTCCACAACTCTAGCCTTGTTTACTAACTTAGAGTCTGTCCAAATCTCTAACGGAGCCACAACAGTCATAATATTCTCCCAGAGACCTCCCTGGTACTTTATGCATTTCCAACTCTCATAGGACTTAGGGGCACCTTGACACACCCTTGAGAACCTACAAAGTTCCTCAAATCTACTCGTATACTTATCTACAGATAATGAGCCTTGCTTCAGTTGCATAAGCTCCAACTCTCTAGCCTCCCTCACGGACTCCAAAAATACTTCTTATAAAAGACCATCTGAAATACATCCCATGGAATATCTGCATTCTGCAATCGCAGCAGTTGGCACTCTCCCTCATTAGTCGATAAGCTGCAAACTCCACAAATTGGTTATCCAGGACATGTTGAGTCTGTAGTGCACGCTCTATTGCTTGGAACCAGTTGTCTACTTTAGTAGGGTTTGTTGTTCCTCTGAAAGTTGGTGGGTTAACTTTGAGAAAAGCAGCAACTCTCATCGAAGCACCTCCTAAGTTGTTTTCGGCCCCTTCCTCCCCGAATTTTAAAAAACTAAATGTTGTTACTTAATGATTTATTTTATTTATTCGAGAATATATTTTCAGAAATTTTTATATTAATTGAGTACTTTCTTATTATTGATTTTGAAAGCTTTAATAATCGAAAAAATAAAGACGATTCATATAATTTAATTTAAATAATTAAAGTTTTAACTTTATTTTATAATTTTAAAGGAAATTGATTTGATTATCTCTAATTATTGAATTAGAGTATTTATTTGAAAATAAACTTGTAAGTTGATAATTAAATAGTATTTTTATAAATATTAGTGTTGGATTAAAATTAGTTTTCAATTACTTTATTATCCTAATTTTATTAAAATTACCTAAACTATACAAAAATCTCCAAATTGAACCTACTAACCCTAACCTAGCCACCGCCCCACCCACCGCCACACCCCTTTCTTGCACACACACAGCACAAGCAAACACACACAGTGCATAACAAGGAAGGAAAAAAAAGGGGAAAAAGAAATAGGGGAAGAGGGAGAGGGAGATTCGAGAGAGCAGAGAACGGGAGGAGAGGGGAAGAGAAGAGGGAGACCGCGCTAGCCACCGGACCATGTCGCCGCGCCCAGCTTGCCGTCAGTCATCGAAGGGAGGAGCGCGACTACCATAAGGAATCGTCATCATCGTTGCCGAGCTGGGAGAGAGAAAGCGTCGCCGTTCTGCCTTACATCAAGCCCGTTCCGCCAATGTCGTTACACCGTGCCGCCACTCCACGCCGTTGCCGTCGCTGTTTCGACGCCGTGGAGCTGCTGCATTGCTGTCTGTGGGTGAAAGCCAAGCTTCGAAGAGAGAAAAAGTGGCGAAGATGAGAGAGAGATGGGTTCGAGGATGAGCAGATTCCATCACCGCCTCCTTCTGCCGTCGTTGCCATTCTAGCTGATAGAAACTGCCGCTGGGGTCTCTATCATTTTGGTAAGCATTTTTGTTTGAAACCTCTTGAAATCAGTATTCTGGTTTGAGTTGTTAAAGGTTCTAAGATTTTGGTAACATATGGTCGCATTTTGGTCAGTGCATGTTTTGATCAAAGCCGTTGTTGTTGCTGTGGAAGTAGGACAGAGCTGTGGTTGCAGCTATCGCTGCTGTGTGCCGGGAGAAGAAGAGGTTTTGACGCGTTTGGTTTTGTGATTTTTGATGAGTTGAGGTAGGGGAATTTTCTTAAATTTATTTTACTTTCAAGAGTTGTTATAAGTCGATAAAAGTATAAAAAATATATTTTTATAATTACGTGGGTCATATGATTTCAATTGAACTATTTGAATGGCTGTGATTATTTACTTGATTCATTTGTTGAATTATTGAGGAAGCTGGTTATTCTAATTTGATGTTTTGGTTTGTTAAGTTGGTCATTGTTGAATTGATTTTCCTTGGATTACTGAAAGAGGTTTAATGTTGGAATTTAGTTTAATTTTGGAAATGTTTGATTTTAGAAAAGATTCAAAAATGGAATTTGGTTTGATTTTGGAAAGGATTTTATATTTGAAGCTAGTTGGGAACGGGTTGGAAAATGTGGTTTTGATGGGACCCGTAAGGGTGGCATAGTCCAAATTTTAGAGGAGATGCTACCCAAATTTTTATAAAAATTGGAGTTATTAAGAAAAAGATTACGTTTGGAGTTTGAATTATTTAGAAAAGAATGAATTTTGTTTTGAAAATGAATATTGAAAGAATTAATAAGAGGTATGATGAGAATGAGTGTGAGAATGAATATTGATTTTTGAGTATGATTTTGAATAATTGAATGATAAAGAGAATGAATGTGAAAGTAAAATTGAATTTGATTGAGATACCTGGGTAGTAGCAAGGATTGCGGTCCGTCCTACTTGCTCTGGCTCAGTGATTGAGATACCTGGGCAGTAGCAAGGATTGTGGTTCATCCCACTTGCTCCAGGTTAGTGACTGTGATGCCTAGGTAGTAGCAGCAGTAGTCGATTATTCCACTTACTCCAGGTTGAGCTTTTAAACACCTGCCTGGGTAGTAGCTAAAACTCACTGGCTCCGCAATGGGTGTTTCTGTCCATGGTTAGCAGGACGTGTCATGTTGGCTATATAACCGACAGATGATATCATCAACCGTAGGACAGGCATGCATAATACTTCATTTGTTTGCCATTATTTAGATGTGCTTAAATTGTTTTGGTTTGCCTAATTGCTTATCTGTTATTAACTGGTAATTGTAATACTTGCTGTAACTTCTTCTTAAACATTTTTGTCTTGTATTGTTTTGTGTCTGTGTTTGGTTCTGTTTTGAGACTGAGTATTGGTAAATGAATTGTGGCCTTTGATGATAGTGTGGTTGATTATGTTTGGGCCAGGGGCCGGTATTTGATTATATTATGTTGGGCAGGAGGCTGTGACTAGATTCTGTTCTGGGTCGAGGGGCTGTATTTGATTATATTATGGCGTATTATTGAATTTTGGAATTTTTTTATATTTTAAAGAAAAGAACTTTGAATTGGGATAAGTAAATGTCGGGTTTTTTTTTTAAATATTCATAAGATAACGATAATCACTGAGTTTGAAAATAGTTTTCTTTTTAAATATCTTCTTATAACAAATTCTGAAAATTCGTGGTGAGACCGTGTGGTTAGGTTCTCACCCCCTATAGTTTTATCTTTTTAGGATGGACGAAGAAGCTTGTGGAGTTTTAGTTAGGTACTCAGATGTGTTGTTTCTGTTTGTTTACACATGTTATAGATTTATCCCTCACCCTTATTATTAAAATGTTGTAAGAGGGATAGGAGTTGTATGTTTTATATGTATATTATATTTATTAGCTACTTATGTAAGAAGTCTTGTATATAAATATATGTTTGTTTGTTTTCAAGATAAAGTAGTTTTTCCGGTTTTCAAAGAAATTAGTGATATAGTTTCGAGTCAAAGGCTCCTATTTTATTATTAAGTATAGGAAGTTGTCATAATACTTCTTACTATCAGAGTGGCGCAGTCGGAAGCGTGACATTCTGATAGTGATGGTGTTACATTATGGTATATTTAAAAATAAACTTGTAAGTTGATAATTAAATAGGATTTTTATAAATATTAGTGTTGGATTAAAATTAGATTTCAATTACTCTATTACCTTAATTTTATCAAAATTACCTAAGCTACCAAAAAAAACCCCAAGTTGAACCCACTAACCCTAACCTATCCTAGCCACCGCCCCACCCACCACCGCCACACCCCTTTCTTGCACACACACAGCACAAGAAAACACACACAGCGCATAACAGGGAGGAAAAAAAAGGGAAAATGAAATAGGGGAAAAGGGAGAAGGAGCTTCGAGAGACCAAGAACGGGAGGAGAGGGGAAGAGAAGAGGGAGACCGCGCCAGCCGCTGCACCACGTCGCCACACCCAGCTTGCCGTCATTCGCCGAAGGGAGGAGCGCGACCACCACAAGGAATCGTCATCATCGTTGCCGAGCTGGGAGAGAGAAAGCGTCGCCGTTCTGCCTTCCATCAAGCCCGTTTCGCCACTACCGTTGCGCCGTGCTGCCACTCCATGTCGTTGCCATCACTGTTCCGACGCCGTGGAGCTGCTGCATTGCTGTCTGTGGGTGAAGGCCAAGCTTCGAAGAGAGAGAAAGTGGCGAAGATGAGAGAAAGAGGGGTTCGAGGCTGAGCAGATTTTGTCACCGCCTCCTTCTTCCATCGTCGCCGTTCTAGCTGCCGAAAACCGCTGCTAGGGTCCCTATAATTTTGGTAGCATTTTTGTTTACGAAACCTCTTGAAATTGGTATTCTATTCTGAGTTGTTAAAGGTTTTGAGAGTTTGGTAACATAGGACCGCGTTTCGGTCAGTGCATCTTTTGATCAAAGCCGCTGTTGTTGCTGCGGAAGTAGGACAGAGCTGTGGTTGCGGCTATTGCTGTTGTGGGCCGGGAGAAGAAGAGGTTTTGACGCGTTTGGTTTTGCGATTTTCGATGAGTTGAGGTAGGGATGTTTTCTTAAATTCATTTTACTTTCAAGAGTTGTTATAAGTCAGTAAAAGTATGAAAAATATATTTTTATAATTACGTGAGTCATATGAATTGAATTGAAATGTTTGGATGGCTTTGATTATTTACTTGATTGATTTATTGAATTATCGAGGAAGCTGGTTATTCTGATTTGATGTTTTGGTTTGTTAAGTTGGTCATTGTTGAATTGATTTTCCTTAGATTACTGGAAGAGGTTTAATGTTGGAATTTAGTTTAATTTTGAAAATGGTTGATTTTAGAAAAGATTCAAAACTGAAATTTGGTTTGATTTTGGAAAGGATTTGATATTTGAAGCTAGTTGGAAACGGGTTGGAAAATGTGGTTTTGATGGGACCCGTAAGGGTGGCATAGTCCGAATTTTAGACGAAATGTTACCCAAATTTTTATAAAAATTGGAGTTATTAAAAAAAGGGTTACGTTTGGAGTTTGAATTAGTTAGAAAAGAATGAATTATGTTTTGAATCTGAATTATTGATGGAATTAATAAGAGGTATGATAAGAATGAGTGTGAGAAGAAGATTGATTTTTTAGTTTGATTTTGAATAATTGAATGATAATGAGAATGAATGTGAAAGTGAAATTGAATTTAATTGAGATTCCTGGGCAGTAGCAAAGATTGTGGTCCGTCCCGCTTGCTCCGGGTCAGTGATTGAGATACCTAGGCAATAGCAAGGATTGTGGTTCATCCTGCTTGCTCCAGGTAAGTGATTGTGATGCCTGAGTAGTAGAGCAGTAGTGGATTATTCCACTTGCTCGAGGTTGAGCTTTTAAACACCCGCCTGGGTAGTAGCGGTAGTAGTGGTTCTTCCACTCACTCAGGGTTAAGCGGGTAGTAGTAAGAGGGTTTTAGCTCAAACTCACTTGCTCCACAATGAGTTTCTGTCCATGGTTTGCTACCAGGACGGGTTGGATTGGATATATAACCGACAGATGATATCATCAGCCATAGGACAGGCATGCATCATACTTCATTTGTTTGCCATTGTTTGGATGTGCTTAAATTGTTTTGGTTTACCAAATTGCTTATCTGTTATTATCTTGTAATTGTAATACTTACTGTAACTGCTTCTTAAACATGTTTGTCTTGTATTGTTTGTGTTTGTGTTTGGTTCTATTTTGAGACTGCGTATTGGTAAATGAATTGAGGCCTTTGATGATAGTGTGGTTGATTATGTTTGGGCCGGGGGCCGGTATTTGATTATATTATATTGGGCAGGAGGCTGTGACTAGATTTTGTTCTGGGTCGAAGGGCTGTATTTGATTATATTATGGTATATTATTGAATTATTGAATTTTTTTATATTTTAAATAAAAGAACTTTGAATTTGGATAAGTAAACGTCGGGTTTTTTTAAAAAATATTCATAAGATAACGATAATCACTGAAGATTTATCCCTCACCCTTATTATTAAAATGTTGTAAGAGGGATAGGAGTTGTATGTTTTATACGTATATTATATTTATTAGCTACTTATGTAAGATGTCGTGTATATAAATATATGTTTTTTTTGAAGATAAAGTAGTTTTTCTGGTTTTCAAAGAAATCAGCGATACAGTTTCGAGTCAAAGGCTCCTATTTTATTATTAAGTATAGGAAGTAGTCATAATACTTCTTACTATAAGAGTGCCGCAGCTGGAGGCGTGATATTTTGATAGTGAGGGTGTTACACTTTCCTGTTTCCATTTCCATTTCCAGTTGGTTGACCCAACCTCTCCATACTTGAGCCCAAGGTTCGAAAAATCGGACCGGTCATCAAACCGCTCTAGCTACTGGTTCACTGATTCATTGGTCCAATCGGTCTAACCAATGGTTCAACCGAAAAAACTGTTTTAAAATAAAATAATAAATAAATTATAAATAAACATCCTAAAATATAATTATAGTATAATATAAATATTAAAATAGTTTTCAAATTTAAAAAACTATATTAAATGTCATCAATCAAATTCATATAATCTTGTTAATATACAAACTCAAGTTAAATAGTATAAAGAAATTTCAAATATTAAATGTCAACATAAAGATTTATCAATCATCAAAACCTCAAGATGTTCTTGTGAGTTTCTATTTTTTTGGGATAATTATTTAAACATATTATGTAATTATCATTGTGATTTCAACTATTGTGCTAAAGAAACCTTCAAGTAACAAGGATATGTTGATGGTGGTGGTGTCTTCTAAGGCATCAATGTCTCATCATCCATCCCCTCCAATTTCTTCAGCTAAAGCCATAACAAAAGAAATGGTACCAGAAAATGAGGTAGTTAATGGATAATCAAATGAGAAAACAAAGCCAGCAATTACAAAACAATAAACAAAGCCAGCAATTACAAAACACAATGAAAAACAGATATAAAATTTAAAACAGCCCACAACACAATGAAAAATAACAAGTTAGGAGCCATCAGCAATTAAAAACAGGAGCCACAACACAATGATTAACCATGTTCTTAACCTAAAGCAGGAGCCATCAGCAATTAAAAACAGGAGCCAAGACCCAAGAAGAGTAAGTTTTCACCATTAACAAAACAGCAAAACAGAATAAGTTTTCAGCATTAACAAAACAGCAACACAGAGTAAGTTTTCTTAACCTAAATTCTACCTACAGCATTCAACAATATTGCAAAATAGAGTAAGTTTTCAGCAAAACAGAGTAGCATTCAGCAACAACCATTACAAAACAGCAACATAACAACAACAGTGCCATAACAAAGCAGCATAACAACAACAACACCTTAACAAGTCACTAATCAGAAATTCCAAATTTAATTAACAATCCTATTCTTGTTTCGTGCATTTAATTACTCATAAACAAAACTCAACTCCACCTGAATTGTTAATTTAACCTTGGTCTTATGGAATCATAAATAGGAATACATTACATGCTCTTTCTTCTCAAATTCAAGCAACAACACATGATTTCACATTTTAAAACCTTATTTACCAGCTTCTCTTCTAATTCATCTGGAATATGCACAAATGCACTTTACAGTATCCAAATATCCAAATACAACAACTCAATAATCTCATGTTCTCAACTCTCAGGACAGCAACAGGTATACAACCAAAAAAAATTAACAACGAAAGACAAAAGCATAACCATAACAGAATCAAACAAAATCAGTCAATCACTGTAAAAACTAAAATTCAAAATAGAAATTAAAGATAATAGAACTATAAATTATCAATAGTAAACCACAGACAACAATAATTGAAGAAGAAAAATGAAAAATCAGTAAATCACAAATTCAAAATTATTAATTAACAATATTCAACCATTATTCAACCTATTATTCAACCTAGGAATTCATAGATTAATTAAAAATTATTCAACCAATAAGGCCATAACAAGTTCAGAGATTATTCAACAATTATTGTTAAAAAAATAGTAAAATGCCTAGAAGAACAGAGCTGGCGACGGAGGCATGAACAGAACTGGCGACAGAGGTAGGAACAGAGCTTGTGACGGAGGAACAGAGCTGCGCGACGGAGGAAGGAGGCGAGCCCCGACGACTGTGCTTCCACTACTGAGAGTCTGATACGTTAGCTAAGTGAAAGACCGACTGAGCTTCGAAGCTCCAACCGGCGATGGCGTCAGGAGCAGTCTGGCGGCTGAACGAAAGGGAGGGATTGAGCTCGCCAGTGTTGAGAGGAATGGCCAGTTCGAGGGTGATCGGAGGGACGAGAGAGGGAGTGTGTGCTGCGCTGTTAAAGAGTTGGAGGGAGTTAGGGTTGGTAGGTTGGGGGTGTTTCACTGAATGCTAAACGGCTGCGTTTTGGCGTTTTTGGGCAAAATAAGAAAACCGGCTGGGTCCTGGTTCGGTCCAACCGACCGGTTCTCAGCTGGTTTAGTGGTTTAAAAACGGTTTTGATTCTGGCGGTTTTTTATGTTGAACCAAACCGTTAAAGTCACCGGTTCGCAGTTAAACCGGTCAGACCGACCGATCCGGTCCGGTTTTCAAAACCTTTCTTGAGCCATCACAGCCGCACTCGCTTGCATCGAGTTAGCTAAATTTCTCATCGCCTCCATGAACTCGACATGGTTATCGGCCGGTTGGTCATCCTCATTATCTCTCCATACACGCGGTTGACCTCGTCCGCGAGTTGCCGTTCAAGGTCCTGTCTACACCAAATGATTGATATCAAGGTGATTAGCCTCAATATCTCAAGCTTAGTGCTTCAATTATCTCAAAAAGGCACTCACAAACAAGCATGCTATACATATCAAGCAGATTACTTAAATAGCACGAAAGAAAAACGACCCAGAGTATGCAATGAAGAACAATCGGTCCATCCTTCAGGCTTACGAGGATGAACCAAGCCGTAACTCATGCTGTAAAGCAAAGGATAACAAAGGGCCACGATAGTTTTAAAGCTCGTACAATAATATACATAGAAGGAAATAATAATACTAGAAGCCCGATAAAGAAATAAAGCTCAAACAGAGATACAAAAGCGTGAAACATTGACACACGATAACCAAACGCAACGGATAGGATATACAAGATAAAGATATAGGTATAATATCCAAAAGAATACTAGCCGCAGCCCGTAGAGTTTAGACCGACTAGTTAATACAGACAAAACAGAGTTTTTAAAATAAAATAGCAACATCCTAACTCTCAAAGTAAGCCTCTAAGGCAACAAAGTATAATAACAAAAGTGAGAGAATCTACATCAAAATAATCCAAAATTCAAGGATAAAAGCGAATCCTCCGCTCTGTCACCATCCCGCAAACTCACCGAGGTGGGTTGCGACTTGCATCTGAAAAATAACAACACATATGGTATGAGAACCGGAGGTTCTCAGTATGGTAACAGTGAGCAATATATAAGATATAAGGTTTTAGGACGCCAAAGGCAATTCTAGAACTTGACATCGAGCATTAGATTCAAACTTAGAAACATTTAAGTAAAAACCATAAAGGGTTATCTAAATCCTAAGGGTTTTCTAACTAACTGTAAACACCGCTGTCCCACAGTCTTCACTAGCCTATCCTCCATACGATCCCAGTGCCACTGCCTACCGAGCCTCCCCAATCGCAGTAGAAAACACAAATAACTGCAAACAAGTAAACCACAGGTAATATGCATATATAGCAAGTAATTCAGGAAGCAAGTAAACATGTTATACACTTAGGCAAAATATGCAGATAGGCAAAGCAAGCAAATACACAGAAGATGCACATGATGAATGCCTATCCTATTGGTCGTGATATCACTTGTTGGTTCAACTGTCAATCTGACACATCCCCATGGGATGTTGCTATTCTGTCACGAATAATTGGTACCCCAGGGATATAGTGCTCGGCCCATTATCCAGGAATATAGTGCTCGGCCCACTCTTGCAACTTGAAAGGATGCGAGCAGGATACTCTGCCTCAAACCTCACATCTCAACGTAAGCGGGACTAACCAACGTTCTTACGCTGGCGCTGCGATCTCGACAAGCGGGATTAACCACCGTCTTTGTCAGGCGCATAGCGACTCATCAATCTCAATACATAACAGTATATAATAGAAATTCTCATTGATCACTGCTCATAGCATAAGTTCATTAATCTTTTCCAAGTTCCAAGTTCACTTTAACCATCCTTAATTCACAAGTTCTCAAATTCAGCATCAATATAGTACTCCTCCAAATTCATTCAACAATTCCATCCATAGTACTTCCCAAACTAAGTCTCCGTCTTCTAAACTCACTAACAAAATACTAATTTTGAATCAACCCAATTCATTCTCACTAATCTAGGAGATGTTACCGAAGCATGATATCGAGTCGCTCAGGAGCGTGTTGAACCACTTGATAGCCGAGCTGGCTAGGGTTACCGGAAAGGCTCGGTGTTGGACAACATCGACCGCTCCTTCCAGGTTCATCATGGCCTCAAAGGCCATTGTACTTGATGTCGATTGGCTTGTCAAACCCTTTTGGTAACCTTACTCTCAAGACTTTCTCGGTGAATGGGGTTGCTCCCATTACCACGCATTCATGTTGCATTTGCTCGGAATCTCTCTGGTGTCTTTCTCCATGGCCCTCCTATCAGAATCTCGGGATCGACTACAATTTCTACACCTCTCGTGATGTCAATCTGGGGTTCTCGTTTTGTGCTCCCTTCTGGAGCCGGTTTGAGAGATCGGTTTTTCCTTGTACTCTGTAACGACCCAACTTCTAGCATCTCATGAGCGTACTAAAAGCAAGGTGTTACTACATATGTCCTTACAACTCTAACCCTTTATTAAATAATATATGAGCTTGACTCGTCGTTAAAGAACATGAGCATAATTTTGGAGAAATTTTTTTTAAAACATTTATTGAATAGCAAGCCAGACAGGAATTAATCAACAACAAAAATATAAATAAGACTAATAGAATATCCACAACATATATCACACATCAGTTTTTCCGAGAAACTATCATCGTCACTAAGAGAAAACAAAGAGAGGGATTCCTACTCTAGGGGATGCTAATCTCAGCATAAGAGAGAAATCAAAGAATGAAGCCAAGGGTTCCCTCAAAAGAGGGCGCCCATGTTCTAGAATATTCTTAAGACAATCTTTCACCGAATGAGAACCACCTGCATCCTCATCAGCATTAAGACAAACCTCAATAAAGTCCCAGAAAAGTCGTTGGTCTTCTTTCTATAACAATTCACTATTCACAAGGCACACGCAAAATGAGAAAAGGAGCAATGAAAGCATTTATTTCTGCAATAAAAGGAGAACGTACCCAGCTTCTAGAAGCAAAGGAGTGCCGGTTCACTTAGCGCGAAGTGAAGTTTAAGCAAGAGCAAGATCAAGAATCGAGCGAGATCCAGATCGAGTAAAAGCGAGATCCAGATCGAGTAAAAGCGAGATCTAGAATCGAGCAAGATCAAGATCGAGATCGAGATCGAGAATCAAGCAAAATCGAGATCGATCAAGAGCGAGATTGATATTGAAATTGAGAGAGATTGAGATCAAAGCAAAAGCGCGAAGTGTGATTCAATCTTTTGTTGCACCACAACCAAGAAATCAAAATCATCATAACTGTAGTAATAACAACGAACCTGCTTCCTACAAAAATGTGAAGCACCATAACGCAGAATCCAGCGAAGGCTCCAGAAGCGCCGAGGGATTCTTCCTATGAACTCTGAAGGTGATAAAGAACGTGATCGAGATAGCCAGCAAAGATTCCGTTATTGGTAAAACGATGAAAGAGAATAAGAAGATGATGATGCAAATATAAAGAGACCTAAATTGACAAAGAAGAACCACAAACAAATATAAAGGAAACTAAATAATCAGATACAAATAGAACCCAACAACATAAAAAGAAAACAAAGTTTAATAGTAAACCATAACGAACAACAAAGAGAAATAAAAAAAAATTTAACAAAAACTAAGTAATCAAACCAAAATAATAAAATCCAACAAAATTAGGAGAGCACAATTGTACTTTTGGATAATACAACCTCAAATTCAAAGGATTTATAATAATATTAAGTGTAAAACACCAAAAGAAAAAAGCAAAAAAAGATAAATAGAAAAAATACCATAGTTATCAAATCCGGAACGAACCGACTGATTCGACAAAAAATTTAGTGAACCGGACCATTAACCAGTCTAGGCTAACCTTTAAACCATACAAACAAATGAACCGGTCAAATTCGGTATAAATTGCGGACCAAACTGGATCGGTCAACTCGCAAAATGACGTCATCACGTACCGATTACAAAAAATTGGGGGATTCAAACCTGGGACTGCTGAAACACAAAAGACCTTTCCAACCACCAGGGTAAAATGCTCTTTTACATTATGGAGGCCTTTTTATAAATATATTATAACTTATTAGACATATCTTAATTAATAACTTCATCTTATTATGCAGAATTTAAAATTTTCATATCCTTTTATCTTTTTATTCTAATGAGTAATTTTTAGGGCAAATCACTAAAATAAAACATCTGGGCTTCAAATTTAACGAAATACAACTTTTGCATATTGCATACGGAAATATAATTTAGAAATTAAATTTTATATAATTATTTAATTATAACCGAATTAACCGGTTCAATCTGTGATCCACTGTGACCCAATGATCCAGTAGTCTGATCGAGTTGATTGTCGGTTCGGTTATGATAACTATAAAAAATACAATACACAAACTTACATATCAAGTTAAAGGAAAAAAAACAATAAAACCATGACACTACTAAATAAAACAAAAAATGAATAAAAGGAAAAAAATACAAAAAAAATAAATTTTGTATTTATTTTTCAGTGTAACGAAAACTAAGTAATCAAATCAGAATAATAAGACCCAACAAAATTAGGAGAACACAATTGCACTTTTGGATAATACAACCTCAAATTCAATGAATCAATTCATTGGGCTCAGAAAAAAATAGTCAAAAACACATGCATTGACAATACACTAAAGTGTTATTCAACATGTCATTCAATATGTTAAAGAAAAGAAAAAATAGGAATCAAAATGACAAAGAAAGTTGAATGGAAATTATTCAAGTCAAGGAAACATAGTCAAAACCATGTATCGAAAAAATGAATAGAATGGGAAGAAATTGTATCAACGGAATGAAAGGAAAAACTCAATAATACTAATTCAATAGATAATCACCATCATCAAAGAGACACAAACAGAGCTTCATCAAAAGCCATACTATCACTATATGCTACACAGGAAAATAGAGAGCAACAAACTTAGAGCATAATAATAACGAAAACCCCATAAAGAAAAAAAAAGCAAGAAATATTATATTTTTTTTTTATGCATTTATTTATAATATTGGACCTTCTCCAAATACACGAGTTTCTTTTTGAATAATAAATGGCATGCCATACAAAACAAATTAAGTGTTTTATTTTGTTTAGAGACATATATAATTCAAGATTTATGCACAACTACTGTACAACTATCCGAAAATGAATCTAGTCAACACATGTAAATAAAAAATTAACTACTTATAAGTTATAAAGCCATGTGTGAAGTCCCCCAAAATATGGGTACTTTTGACATACACGAAGCAGTGAACCACAAGTGCATAACACCATAATTTTCACTTTAAGACTACACAGTTTACACAGCCTCCATTTCTAATTTTTTGATTCTCTGTCACCCTCTGATCCCTCCTTAGCGATACCTTGCTTGATAAACCACTATTTTATGATTTATCTTGGGTTTAATTGAGTGTTTTTATCAATTTTTCATCCACTTATTCATATAAATTGTATGGTTTTACAATTCCTTCCTTATTCTGTGATATATGTGAAAACATGTTTCCTAGACCTTAAAACTGTTAATTTTAATTATCCTTTATTACCATTTGATGTCGTGATCTGTGTGTTGAGTATTTTCAGGCTTTATAGGGCAGGAATGGCTTAGAGGACAGAAAGGAAACATGCAAAAGTAGAAGGAACGCGCAAAATGAAGTTTTGAAGGAAATGGCAACGACGCGCGCGCATGGACGACGCGGACGCGTGCCTAGCGCAAAGCACGAGCGACGCGTACGCGTGACTGACGCGTACGCGTGACAAGAAAAACTTCCAAATGACGCGCACGCGTAACCTACGCGTACGCGTGACAGATGCCACGTGCAGAAAGTTGCAGAATTCGCCCCTAGCGATTTCTGGGCCCTTTTTCGGCCCAAATCCAAGCCCAGAAACACAGAATAGAGGCTGGAGAATGAGGAAATCAATTCATTGATTGGATCAATCATTCATTCACATTGACAATTTTAGGTTTTATATGTAGTTTTCTAGAGAGAGAGACTCTCTCCTCTCTCTTAGGTTTTAGGATTTAGGATTTCTCTTAGTTTATGGTTCATTCATTTTCAATTCCAGGTTCAATATTTCTTAATTTAGTTTCTTTTCTATTTTTAATTGTCTTAGTATTCTACTTTATCTATTTTTTCTTATTGATTACTTATGTTGCCAAATTGGTTTATGGATTCCTATGTTTAATTTGATTTTCTATTTAATACAATTCGAGGTATTTCAGATTTATGATTGCTTTCTTCTATTTATGATATAAATAATTTAGATTTTTTCCCTTTGCTTTGGTTGAGTAATTGGTGACACTTGAGTTATCAAACTCAGCTGTTGATTGAAAATTAGAATTTGCTGATTGATTTGGATCCCTCTAAAGCTAGTCTTTCCATAGGAGTTGACTAGGACTTGAGGAATCAAATTGATTAGTCCACTTGACTTTTCTTTATTTAGTAAGGGTTAACTAAGTGGGAGCAATAAACAATTCTCATCACACCTGATAAGGATAACTAGGATGGGATTTCCAGTTCTTATACCTTGCAATAGTTTTCATGATAATTAATTTACTTTCTTGCCAGATTATTTTTCCTGTTCGCTATTTAAAAACCCCAAAAAAAGATAATCTTCCATAACCAGTAATAAATCACACCTCCCTGCAATTCCTTGAGAGACGACCCGAGGTTTAAATACTTCGGTTATAAATTTTATTGGATTTGCTTAAGTGACAACTAAAACTTTTGTACGAAAGGATTCTCTGTTGGTTTAGAAACTATACCTACAACGGGAATTTATTGTGAAAATTCTTTACTGACATTAAATCCGATCATCAAAATGGCGCCGTTGCCGGGGAATTACAATTGTGTGCCTTATTATTGGTTATTGTAAATATTTTCTGTTGCTTGTTATTTTATTTTTGTTTTTGTTTTTAATTTATACTTTTATTAGCTACTATGAGTTCTCACCCCTCTGGCTTTAAGTTTGGTTCCAACGTTGTTGTAAGGAATGGAAGCTATAATAGAAACATGCATCAAGGTCAAAACAATCAAAGATGGAAGGAGCCCCGAGGATCTGATCAACCCTTTCGACAACAACACCTTCCAAGATACCATGGACAACGACCATTCTACAATGCATGCCAAGACAATAGTTATGGTGGACCCCTTCATGACAAACTACCTCCACCAAATTACTATGGTCAAGAGCCATTCCGAGGTGCGTACCAAGATGATAGATATGGTGGACCTCCTTGTAGTTACCAACAAGCCCCATCATATGCCAATGAACCACCTCCTCAACATAGCTTCGAACCACCATATTCACAAGCCACCTACAACCATTCGCCTCCATATGACCCTAACCCTTATCCACCCCAATTCCAATTCAATTACTCCCAAGAACCACCACTTCCATATGCACCATGTCCATATCCATCGACCCAAGAATCACAGGCTCGCCTCAAGGAAACAGTAGATCAATTTCATGCAACCCTTCATCAACTAGAGCAAGCGATAAATCAATTAGCTTTCCGACGTTTGGGCACTCAAGGGACTCCCATGGCTTCATGTAGAGAATCTAATAAAGAACGTAGCATGAAGGAGACACTAGAAGCTCCGGTTGACAGTACGGAGCATGACTTTGTACTGGAACAAGTAGAGGAAGCTGAAATTATCAAGGAAGAAGAATTGGTTGAAGACTTAGGAGACGCTGAACCTCCATGGGAATCAAGAGTTGTGGAGAATTCTGCCCAGAAATTTGCAATTGATGCTAAGGAAGATAGTGCACAACCCCCAAGGTGTGTATCTTATGAAGAACTGGACGGAACAGATCAGGAAGCAAGTTTCCTTGGTAATGATCATCATGAAGCAAGCTCTCCTAGTGATGAACTTGCATCCGCAATTGAATTTTTTGAGATTGAAGAATCTTCCTCAAGTGAATATGAAGATGATGTAGAGGTAGATTTTTCTCAACCTCCAACTTATGACTTGAGTGATGAGGAAGAAATCAAAGACTTTGATCAAGACGTGGTTGCAGTTGAAGAGGTTTGTAAGGAAGTGGAATTATTCACAGAAGAGTACAAGGGAGTGGAGCTTGAAAGACCACTGGAAATACCTCTCCCAAGGCCATTACCACCCAATACAAACTTCAAGTGGGTAAAATCATTAGCCTTTATCTTTACCTTTCCACTTGAATATGGTTTGCTTGAAACCGATGGCCAGCTTAGAGATCTTTGTGGCTTTAAGAGTAAGAGGGAGATGGTTAGTAATAGGAGTTGGCACCCAAAGTTCAATACGGTTCCACACTCCAAGTGGAAGTGCAGGGATTGGTATAGAGCTCGATTGGATGGGTTTCGGAAGAAGTTTGGGTATCTCAGTGGAGATTCAGATTGTGTACCGCCCGGTTGGAATAATGTAGATAAAAGTGAAGATGGGTACAAAAGTAAAGTTTGGGATCCTGGAATTCATTCTGATAATCAACACCCATGGAGCCTGAAAACCTGCTATAACTTGCTCGAAGGCTTTACGTGCCTAGTTTGGGACCCCGGAGGCTATTGGAATTGCAAACGTTGGTGGAGATTTCTGGATGAGTTCAAGCACAAGCTACCATAACAAGAAGCTCATCAAATGTCCAACTTAAGGACTTTAACTAAAAGTGCTAGGTGAGAGACAACCCACCGTGGTATGATCATTCCTTTTCAATCTTAATTTTATTTTGTTCTATTTGTTTTTAGTTTATTTTTTTATTATTTTATTTTCCCTAGAATCATTCAAAACATCCGCATCAGCATCTGCATCTTGCATTCTGCATATTCGATAAAAAAAAAGCAGCTCACACCACGCGTGCGCATAGGCCACGCGTGGGCGTCGTATCCCAATCAGCGTCAATATCCAACGCCCATAAAGTTGGGCTGGAATCGTGCGGCTGGTGTGCGTTAGGCACAAATTGGCCCACGTGTGCGCGTCAATGACGCGTACGCGTCATTTTCATTTACTCACACCACGCGTAAGCGTGGGCGACGCGCACGCGTCGCCTGAAAAATTTTTGCCCCCCCCCCAAATTGAAACAGAGAGTTGCGCCAAAACGACGCTGGAATCGTGCGTTTAGCACGATTCTGGTCGACGCATACGCGTGCTTCACGCGTACGCGTCATCTTCACCTACCCCTCTTCACGCGTTCGCGTCAATGACGCTTTCGCGTCGTTTCAATTTTACCTCATCCACGCGCACGCATGATCCACGCGTACGCGTGGATTTGAATTCACTAACCCCCCACTGATGCGGAAACCCTAGCCCCAACGTCACTTTTTTCCCCCTCCTTCCCCAACGTTCCCTCTCCACTCTCCCTTCCCCCTTCCTCCATAACAGCCGAGCTCACCACCACCGCCGCACCCAGAGCGCCGCCCACCACCACCA
>NC_029789.2:26939687-26950587 GCF_000816755.2 Arachis ipaensis
ACGCTACCACCATCACCCCCTCCCCTACTTCCTTTTCTTCTCTCCCTTCTCTTCCTCTTCTCACCCCTGCCCCATTGCCAACCCCAAGTCCGCCACCACCGCACCTCCTTGCGCCGCCGTAGAGCCGCCGCGCCGTTACCACTTCCGACGATACCAACCCTCTTTCTTCTTTTCCCAATTCTAGAGTCACAACACCTCCCAGGTTTCACTGCCTCTATCTCTGCAAACTCAAATTCTACTTCTGTTAAGTTAGATTAATTAGCTTAGTTACATTTTGTTAGAATTAGGATAGTTAGAGATGCCTGTTCGTAGTGGATTTTAGGTGGTTAGGTAGTTAGGATATGGTTAGTGGATTTAGGTCTGATAATTGCGCCGTTCTTGCTGCTTGCTTTATCTGTTTTGCAATTTTGAAATTGCTGTGCTGTTGATGCTGCTAATATGCTGTTCATTACTGTTTAAATGCTGTTTTGACATTATTCCACCTAAATGGCATTTCTTGCTACAAATTGAATTTGTTTCTTTTCTGAACTCATATGACTTGCTATTTGCTACTCTTTTATGTACTACTTTAATGTCATATGAACTGAATTTCTGTTGCTGGGGAACGTCCAATTTATAGCCGGCATGCTGCCAAAATTTTTGAAAAATTTAGTTTTATTGAACTTGACACTTTTGAACTTGAGACTTCTCCTACTCATACCAAGGAATTGGTTGCGTTTAGGGATTAACCAGCTACTTTGTTCTGCTTAATGTTACCTGCATCATGTGAATCACCTTGTTCTTCATGATAATTGACAAATGTTGCGGTTTATATGAGCCTGACTTGATTTGTTGATGCTGTTGTGATCTTACCTGCGCTAACTTGGTTCCTTAATTTTAGATTCTTAATATATGATTTTAATGAAATTCAAATATGAATTACAATTGACCTTTCATTGCTATTTTATCAGTGACCATTAATTCTTTGAATGCATATTCTTTGCTCATTATCAATTGCTGGATTTACCATAAGAGAAAGCTGGCTACATTTAAGAATCATTGCTTCTTGCTATATGCTTTATGCTATATGCTTTATGCGCCAACTGCTTCGCCTTGCTTTATGCTTCTTGATTCATTGATTTCTTGTTCTTCATGCTATCTGCCACTCACAACATTCATCTGGCTGTTGATTCCACTATTTGTTTTTTCAGGAACGTTCCTTTAACTGCCGGAATGCTGCCCGATTTTTTTGCAAATTGTTTCACTCAAATCCCATTCATGAATTGGCTTTGGTACTTTTGAATTCTGCACTAATGGGTTTCAACCAAGCCAATTTATGGACGAATGGGCTAGCATTCCTATTCTTTCTGGTTCCCTTCTTAGTTAAATCGCATTATTGATGATTTTATTCATTTTTGTGCTTCTTTTATCACACGATTTATCATTAATAATCTGCATTGTATGCTTGAATGTGATCATGCTTGTTTCTAAACCTTTTGCACTTCTAGGAACTACATTACCATGCCACTAATTCTAACCTACTTCTTTGGCTTATAACTTAACTGACTATTAACCACTTTCATGGCATGTTTATTATTATTTCTTGACAAACAAGCATTCTGCATCTCATAGTTTTTGGTTGTGAATTAATTTCTTTGAACTGTACCTTGCATTCAGTCCAACATCCTATATAATTCTGACTCACTTCATGCATTGGCTTTCATTCCTCTTTTAATCATCTATGCTTATATTACTTGAATACTATTTGCCTTCCTGTTTTCCTACTTTAGTTTAATAAATTGTATCCTGGAACCTCTACTTTTCAGGATGTCAGATCCAAAAGGAAAAGAAAAAGCTAAAGCAGGCACATGCAAAAGAAAAAGAGGAGAATCATCTACCACTATTTTAGATATACTACATGATGATTCCGGGCGTGAGAAGAACTTTACTCCGCAGGAAAAAGCTGATCAGTTAGTGCCTGCAACTGATCCAGTCAAGTTTGCAAATTAATATTGTGAACTGAAGTATCCGATCTTTGCAACTGCAAGGAACCTATATCTAGAAAAGACCCTCAGAATTCCAGCTGAATTACAACAGTACACTACAGAACAGATAAAATAGAGAGGCTGTTCTTTCTGGAGAGGAATTTGACTGAGGTTAATGCATCTTGGGTCAGGAAATTTTACTGCAACTATTTTAAAACGACCCTGGATGCAGTCCAGCTCAGAGGAAAACAAGTTTTAGTTACTGAGGAGGTAATTGAAGATATCCTCCATTTTCAGCCTAAGTCAAATGAACCAGATGGTTACCAGAAGGCTGAGAAAGATATGAGGTTTATGCGTTTTGATTGGGAAGCAATGAAGCGCACCATAGCTATTGACCCTACTATCCCATGGGTTATGGGTAAGTCAACAGTGCACCCAAAAGACATAAAAATTATTTATCTTAATGATGAGGCTCGGCTATGGCAACAAATTCTGAGCAACTATGTGATGCCGAGCACTCGCGAGACTGAGGTGCCAGCTGCCATGATTACTCTTATCTGGTGCGTGATAGAAGGCAAGGACCTGTACCTTCCTCGATTCATCCGTCACTCCATGGCTAAAGTCCATGTTCGAGGCACTCTACCTTTCCCATATTTGATTACCCAGTTGGGCCGCCGAGCTGAGGTACCCTAGGAGCCTAAGGATGAGAAGCCACCAGCCGCAGACTACAGGAAGATCATCCCATATGGCAGGAAGTTCGTGGCTCTGGGCTACAGACCGCCCTCTCTCACTACCTCCACTGATGCAGCCACATCCTCTGATGCCCCTTTAGCACCTGCCGCACCACCCACACCCACAGCACCCTCACCTGCCTCCCAGCCCATTTACCACCTTGTGCACTGCCTATTTGAGCGCCTAGATCAGATGGAGCATCACAACCAGCAGCGATATGAGCGGACTGAGCGTCGCAGTAAGCGATGCTATGAGCATTTAAAGCTGATGATCAGATCGGGACACCCTGACATCCCCTCCGAGCCTGACACACCATCAGAGCCATCTGAGGAGGAGGCGGATGAGCATGAGGAGGATGCACGAGCAAAGGCTGAGCAGGCAGAACCCGAGCAGGCAGCGCCCCAGCATGAGGAGCCCCAGCAGATCCACAGGTCCCTAATAAAATTAAATAGCAAGAAAGTAAGTGACAATTAACTAATAAAATAAAGAAAAATCAAATACTATAAAGGGTCTTGGCAAGGGTTGAGAGTCAAGGTTTCCTATCCTAGTCATTGACCACAAACATGAAAATTATGAAGAGTAAATCCTATTTAGTCAACCCTAACATCAAGGGTAAGTCAAATAGATATAATTAATCTTAATCTACAAATCCTAGTCAACTCACTAATTAGCTTAATAAAAGACTAGTGTTAGTGGAAACAAAATCAACCAACAACCCTAAATAACCAATCAATATTGGACATCAATGACTCAAGGTCACCTAAGTCCTCAATCTCAAGACAAGAGTGTGAAAAACTACTCAATAACTAAAAAGGATATTTTATCAAACACTTTGAGGGCATATAAACAAAACATCTTAAATTGCATAAATTATAAAAGTTATAACTATCAAACTCAGAAAAACAATAAAGATAACTCAAATAAGCATCAATAACATGAAAAACATCAAAATTATATTAATAGAAAACCAAAATTCTCAAGAGTTCATGAAACTAAAGAGTAGCAAAATAGAAAAATTAACAAGAAAAGCTAAGTGAATTAAGAGGATAGAATAAGGAAATATAAAAAAAAAAGTAAAGGTTTAATTACTCTGTTGATCCCTATAGTTTTACAAAATTTTTAATTAGGTCACTATACTTTTTTTCCTTTTAATTGAGTTCTTGCACTAATTTTTTTTAATTGGGTCCCTACACTTTTTTTTTCTTTTATTTGGATCCCTCCACCAATTTTTTTTTCAGTTGGGTCCCTATAAAATTAAGCCAATTACTGCTAAGAGGGACCTAATTAAAAAAAATTGGTACAGTAAATCAATTAAAAGAAAAAAAAGTATAGGGACCTAATTGAAAATTTGTGAAACTATAGGGACGAACAGAGTAATTAAACCAAAAATAAACTAAAACAAGATTAAAGCCTAAATCTAAGGAGGAATGAAACTAAGAAATCTCTCTCTAGAATTGTCCTAAAACATAATAAAAACCTAAACTATCACTACTTGATTCATCCCTCTTCAATCCTTGGTTCAATATCATCAGAAATGAGTTGGATTTGGTCCAAAATGGGCTAGAAATTGTAGATCATGTGCTGCATTAAATGAGACACGTGCTCAGACGCGTGTGTGCGTATGCACACTCAACTTAATGTCCACTATAGACATATGGATATCATTTTGAAGCCCTAGATGTTATCTTTCTAGTGCCACTGGAATCGTTTTATTTGGACCTCTATATCAAGTTGTGATCAATTTAGTACGAAAATGTCAGGATTGACAACTTTGCAAATCCTTCATTTCTTGAATTCTTCCACTTTGCATATTTTTTTTTTCACTTCTTCAAGCCATCGTTGCCTTCAAAATCTTAAATCACTCAAACAAACATATCAAGGCATCAAATGGAAGAAAAGTGAATTAAAATTGGCAATTCTAAGCATAAAAAACATGTTTTTTACAATTAAACACAATTGGGAAGAGATTCACAAAAACATATAATTTCAAAGAATAAATGCAAAGTAAGTTAATAAAATCCACTATTTTCAAGCCAAAAATAATTATAAAATGTGAATTTATCACTTTTGTAGTTGCTCTTCCTTCTTCTATGGTGCCAAATGCCTTTTCGACTGCAGGAATTAGATGTAAGACCCCTGATTTTTAGAAATTAAATTATGAGAATTTTATATGTTTTATTTGAATATTTAGACTTTTAACTTTATTTTATGAATAAAAAAAATTAATTTAATTATCTCCAATTTTTATTGAATTAATATTTATTTAAAAATAATTTACAAGTTGATAATTAAATAGCATTTCAAAGATAATTAGTTTGTATTTAATTTGGTTTTAAATTATTACTCTACCCCTTAATTTTTATTGAAATACTTACTTTACCAAAGTTACCAAAACAAACTCTAATTTACACTACCCTAAAATCTAACACAACACACCCTCACCTCACCAAACTCTAGCTGTCAACCCCCTGCGTCAGAAAAGAAAAAGAAAAAGAAAAAGAAAAAAAGAAAAAAAGAAAGAAAAGGAAAGAGATAAGGGGGGAACCGAGGAAGAAAGGGGAAAGAGGAAGACGACGCCGGTGGGCATCGCCACCACCGTCACTGCCGTTCGTGCCTCCCGTCACTGCCAGCTTCGTCGCCGAGCTTCCATGGCTGCCATCGCCGTTCCATCAACACCACCAATGGAGGTTCGCCAGGAGAGAGAAGACGTGCAAGGAGAGAGAAGACGCGCGAGGAGAGAGGGAGAACCATGGCCAGCCACATTGCCGTCACTGCCGGAGCTTCCTTCGCCGCTGCCATTCGGTCTGCCATGGAGGAGAACACAGTGGGAAAGAAATCGTTCCTCTGTCACTGCCACTGGCAAAGTTTCTGGGTATCGAGTATGGCTCTGTTGTCGCTGGAACCTCCCCAAAGCTACTACTGTTCGGTTCAGCTATTCCTCTTCAGTTACAGTAAGCGTTTTCGTTTCGGAACCCTTAAAATAAGTATTCTGTTATAATCTGTTAGAAATTCTGAGGTGTTGGTAATGTAGGGTCGAGTTTTAGTTCTTGCATGCTGATTTTAATGGTTGTTGCATGCAACACCAAGCTGCTGCGTTGTCGCTGGAGCTACCGCTACTCCATTCTTTCACTTATTCGTAATTACAGTAAGTTGTTCCTTATTCTGAACCTCTATAGTCGTTGTTTCATTATATATTATTGAGTTTTACACGATGTTAATATCTCAGAATTGAGTTACTGTTGTTGTATGGTGTGTTTGTGGCTGTTGCTGTTGCAGAAAATAGTCAGATTTGATGCCGCTGATTTCAGGCCAAGAGAAAAGAAGTTCTTAGATGTGTTTGGTTTTATGGGTTTCGACTATTTAAGGTAGGGACTTTTTTTTTTAAAATATATTTTATATTATGGAATTGTTGTAGATTGATATTGATGTGTGTAATACATTTTTGGTGATTATGTGAGTATTATGGATTGACCGAGTTATTTTGGATGAATATGATTGTTTACTTGATTGAATTCTTGATTAATTGAGTTGGCGTTGTGATAGTTAACGAAAGTTTGATAATCTGATTTATATATTTATATTGAGAAATGGTTTTGTGATGGAAATTTGATTTATATATTTATATTGAGAAATGGTTTTATGATGGAAATTTAATTTATATATTATATTGAGAAATGGTTTTCTGTTGGAAATCTGATATATATATATATATATATGGAGAAATGATTTTGTATTAGAAATCTGATCTATACGTTTATATTGAGAAATTGTTTGGTTTTGAAACTGTTCAAAAGGATTGAGAAAAGTGGTTTGGATGGAACCCTTGAAGGGTAATAAAGTCCGAGTTTTAGGGGAAGTGCTGATGAAATTTTTATTAGTTTGGACTTAATTAAGTGATTGATTTAAGAATAAATTATTTTTGAGTCTTTTGAAAGAGGCTTAAATTTAAAATGGTTTTGAAGTTAGTTTGATGATTTTGGTTGAATGAAAAGGAGTTTTATAAAAAAGAAAATGGTTTTAAGTGAAGTTGCTTTAGAGGTTTCGGAAGATGTTATGGAAGGTGGCATTGGTTTTGAAGAAAAATGTTCTTTTTAGAAAAAAAGTGTTTTGAATGGTATGATGTATGAAAAATGGGATTTTGGAAAGGATGAAATGAATATTTAACTTGTTTTTAAAAGAATGAATTTGGAAAAAGGTTCATTTTGAATATGCTGAGCTTTTGGGTAAAAAGTGATTTTTGACTAAATTTGATAGATCATAACTTGGTCCTCAAATCTCAAAAATTTGTGAAACTTGATTTAAATTAAAACTGAGTATAACGAGTTTATGATGTTCGAAGAATGGACGAAAAATGAATTTTTGAAACAAAGTTATGAAGGTTTGAAAACTGGGCTTTAAAACTGAAACCTAGAAATTTTGTAGCAGACATCCTATTTTCTTGAAAAAACTCTGTTTTTAACCGTTTAGCTTTCTCGACAAGCTTGTGATCCCTGTAAAACCATATGATGTTTGATAATTGATTTTTAAACTCTGAAATGAGTGTAGAAAAATTCGATGAATTGAGTTTCTAAATGGTTTGCAAACCGGACCGTGAATTTTAGATTAAATGAGATATGGAAGTGATTCTTGGCGAGATGTGAACTGAATACGTTTTATTTTTGAAAGTGAATGGGCCAAGTATGATTTTGAATCGTGATGAATATGAGTTTAAAGACTTATGGTTCGATTTTGATTGTGAATTTAAGTTTGATTGATTGTGGCCTAAATGTCTGGATTGGTAAGGTCTGGGTATTATCCCATTTGTGTGTTGAATTGATAATCATTTTAACGCACTCTGTGGATGCGGTGTGATGTGATCCACTCCGTGGATGCGATGTGATGTGATCCACTCCATGGATGTAGTGTGGTACGAGGACGTCGATGCATATCACCCACATTCTCTCGGATGAAAGGTGAGATGGCACTCTTTATTGAAATGAGACGGTATTCTCTGTTTTCTTGGCATGATTTGTACCTCCAGAAGAAGTTGAGATGACACTCTCTGTTGAGATACTGGTATCATGACTTATTGATTTTTCCTCCTGGGGATGTGCATCGAGAGACTGATCCATGAGACGCCAAGTAGATTTTGTGTCGGGTTTGGCATAATAACCGACATGTGAGCTCATGGTCAATAGGACAAGCATGCATAATATGTATCTATGTGACATTGTTTGGGTGTGCATATTGTATTTGGTTTGCCTATATGAATACTTCTGTTTATCTGCTAATTGCCAAACTTGGCGTAATTGCTCTTAGTTGTGTTTGAACTTAGAATTACGGTGGTTTGAGTGTTAATTGATTATATGTTGAGGCGAAGGCTATTATCTAATTATATTTTGAGTCATAGGCCGTGATTTGATTATATGTTGGGTCAGAGGCCGTGATTTGGTTATGTTTTGGGTCAGAGGCCGTGAATTGGTAAGTCGGTGGAAACTGATATAAATATTGACTTGTGGTGACGTGATCGATGATTTTGGTTTTAAAAGAATATTCGTATGATTTTGAAATAGAGATTGAGATTTGGTAAATTAATGAATAAGAATTGAACGGGATTGAGAATAAAATAATTTGAATAAGAGAAAAGGATTCATAAGGCAAACATAAATCACTGCTGTGAACAAACTTTGATTTTATATATATATATATCTCCTTTTATGACAATTTTGCAACTCCTCTCATGAAATCATGTGGTTAGGTTCTCACCCCCTACAACTTTATCTTTTCAGAAAACGAACGAAGAGGCTTATAAAGAGCTTATTGTACTTTTAGTTATGCAATATGGTTGTATTAGTTTAGCTATTAGTTTTCCTTCTCCATTATTATTATATTTTTATAAAGAGGGATAGGAGCCGAGATTTATAATGATATGCACTGTTTGCAAATTACTTGTATAAAGACTCTTATTATTAGGTGTGCGTGTATATATGTATGTATGTATGTATGTATATATGCAGTGTTGTGATTGGTTTGTAAGTATGTTTGTTGGTGAAAAGAAATAAAAAGAATTTCTGATTTTTCAAAGAAAAGTCTGTTCGGTTTCGAATTAAAGGCTCCTATTATATTATCAAATATATGGATGTTGTTATAGTTTTCTCGCTACTAAAGTGACGCAATCAGAAGCATAACATTCTGGTAGTAAGGGTGTTACACTAGAGCCTCCTTCTCAATAGCCAACTCTAGCTTCTCCAATTCGTCTTGGATATCTTCATCTTCGATATTCGTGTAAGATGGAGTTTGTTCTGCAGTTGGCACAAAGTAACAACCAATAAAAACACGAATGTTAAAAAATAGACATTGGACTTAACATTACAAAAATCTTGAAAATCCTTGGGTTCTATATCTATTACAAAACTCATCATTAAAGAAAATTGAAAGGCACAATTTAAATGATTGCTACAGAAGATATGAAAAATATACCTAGCATATTTTTCACTTTCTTTTGTGAATCAATGCTCTCTTGGAGATCTCGTAAAACAGAGATCAACCTCTTCCACACTAATCTTATTTTCTTTAATTACATTGGCCCCAATATGCATAGCTTCAAATATCTGGTAGCAAATGATGCATCAACAGCTGAATACAATCTTTAGAATCTAGTATAAACTGATTACTCCAAAAGAATATTTGAAGTTGTACCTTTTTGGTAGACTCGGCATCTGCAATAACACGAAGTACTTTCTCTATTTTGCTCAAAAGTGATGAACACTTATCTCCCCTCTGAGTGGCCAGCTTAAGCTCTCTTGTATATCTAAGGGACAAGTTTTTTGTTCCCCGAATGTAAAGAAGCCAATGCTGACTTTCTTGGCCTAAAAGAATCAATCTGTAACGACTCAACTTTCAATACGTCATGATCGTACCAAAAGTAAGGCGTTACTAATCTAATTCTTTTATTATCTATTTTATATTGAGTCTTTATGCATTAATCTATCGATTGTTTTACTAAAAAGTTAAAACTTTTCCGTCAAGAACAAATAACACATATTCACATACTTAATATTAATAATTCATTATAATAATATATACAAAATCAATTACTAAGACCAACCCTCTGAATAAAACTCCAACTAACAAGGCGAGGGAAAAATAAATCCTAACAACAACTCGACTCTTGAACAAACTCTTTCTATGTTTCCACAGCTTCACAATAAGCCTTCACACCTGTAGCTGAAAGAGTTGAAAAGAGGAGTAAGAATTGGGGAGTTCTTAGTAGGGTCGGGGTAGTAAGTTAAATTCATTTTATTATATACTCAGCTAGCAACAACAATCAATATAATACATTCAACTTAACAAATAAAGAATACAGAAGTCAAATAATCATAAAGTATATACAAAGCACCTACACATATACCAAAAAACAAATCACAGAAAAATATGCGCAAACAAGTATGATATATGTCTAGCCCTACGCAAGCCATGAGCTCACGTGTCGGTTGTCTACTCGCTCCCGACATTACCCGAGTACAAGTCCTAGATACAATTTTCTAGATGCATACAGTGTGCATATAAGTCTTACAGCCAAGCTTCAAACAATGTGACTTTTAAATGTATTATAATATGCTTACATCTGAAAAATAGTTCACAATGTGTGGGTGTCTCCACTATAAATTTTGTACTAAGACCCAAACAACAATCACATTTTATCTGCTCTCATGTGGTAGACAGTCTTTTAGAGTCTTTTTATCTTTGGCCTCTGCTCTCTTGTGGCAGAGATCAGCTCTCATGTGGCAGATATTTCTTTAGTTAATATATTCTTTTTTTCTGTGCTCTGCTCTCTTTTAGTCTTTACTCTCTCCTCTCCTGTGGCAGATATCCCTTTAAATCATTTGCTTTTCTTTCTTCATTCTTTTACTTTTTTGCTTTTAATATCTCAAATTATTTTCACATTCTTCTCTTGCCTTTCTCTAAATATCTTATGAAAGGAGAATTATAAGATTCTTAATTTAACTTTGTCTTTCTAAAATTTTTGGAAATTATAACTGATTTACCTTTTTTTTCTTATAAAATAATATCTTTAATAAAATGAATAATAATAATAATAATAATAATAATAATAATAATAATAATAATAATAATAATAATAATAATAATAATAATAATAATAATAATAATAATAATAATAATAATAATAATAATAATAATAATAATAATAATAATAATAATAA
>NC_029789.2:26950742-26957301 GCF_000816755.2 Arachis ipaensis
TTTTACTTTTTAACACCATATTTTATAAATTACTAATTTAACTTCAAATTTTTAGAAATAACCCTGAACTCTTATAAAATATCTTGTTTATCCGAAATTTTTACTTTTTACTCAAAATATCCACAAAACATATATAATTACTATTTATATTAGTGACAAATGATGATTTTGAATGGTTTGTTGACACGTAGGTGATTAGGGGTCAAGTATATAAGCTGCTGAGTTAGCGATTCAAGTTATAAATATCTTAAACAGATAACTATAAAAGTTGGATATATTAAAAAACAAGTAATAATATATATAGGGATAAATATATATGAGTTACTAATATAAATGACATTAGTAACATAATGATAAAAGATATACGATAAAGCATTAATTAGTAAAGCTAAGTTTATCGATAAATATCGATATTTATTCATACCAGCAGATTTTGAACTCAATAATGATATATAATTTCTAAAAATGAAAGCTCCAATAAAATAAGCCATAAATTATTCATAATTAACAATTCAAAATATGATGTTTAGCAAAATATTGATCACTTAATTTAAATCATATAATTTTTACCTTTTAAAAATTATCGAAATTCTTGTTTTAATTATGCAAAATATCACATTTAATAAAACTATATATAATAATCCTAGTCAATTTAAACTTCAATAATCATAAAATCAATTTGATTATATCTAATAAAATAGTTTCCAAATAAATAGTACAATTTAATAAAATATGTCATAACTAATTTATAAGTGAAGTTTTAAAAATATGGGTTGTTATAATCTACCTACCTTACAAAAATTTTCGTCTTCAAAAATTGATATTTTTAAACAAGTCAAAGAAAAACATAAAGATTTGACTGTTCAGTTTTCAAACATGAGAAAAATCATATCGTGTGAAAATGAATGAAAAAGTGTAGTGTGGTGGAGAAGTTGTATGATAGATTTAATGTAAATTAAAACTTAGAATCCGAGAACTTAGAATTTTAACAAATAAAATCAAATTTGAACAAAGGAATTCAAAATTTAGAAAGAAAAGGTCAAACATCACAGATAATAGTTACAAGAATTCGAAAGGATGAGTAGAATCAAAATCAAACAAGAGTGCACAAAATACGAAATCCATCAGAAAAAGAGTTAAATCGTACCTTAAGAAAGAAATATGAGGCAAGAAACTTGGATAGGAGCAATAAAAAAAGGTAGCATAATAAGTCGAAACAAATTTATGTTGAATCAAAGGGACAAAAGGTTCACAATTATAGACAACCAAAATCAACGGCAATGTTTCCAAAGATTCAAGAATCGCTTGTTGCGTCAGAACAAATCCCAAGATCAAATCAAGGAGTAGAAAATTTATAAACAATGACAAAACTAAATGTTCCAAAGGATTCAAGAAACAACTAAGAACATAACCAAGCAAGAATATGCATGAACGATAAGTATGGTTGGAAAATTTTTGAAATATATTCCAACAAAAAATTTTGAAACAAAGAATTCCACTGCAAGTAATCAAGGAAGAGATGACACCAAGTCATATTGGCACGAATAAAGATTATACGTCAAAACGGAACTAATTTCTAAAACTTAATTTCTAATTTTCCAAATCAGTGATTTACATTACCTATTACTTCTATTTCATCTATGATAACCTATTAGTGTTTCCGTGTATACAAATCATCAGTATCAAGTTGGCCAGATCTAATACCATGAGAGATGCAATAATCGACAAACAATATTAATTAATAGACAATCATACATTTGAAACTCAAACTCTTGTCATTAGCACAAGTCCTACTACATGACAGACACTCAGAGTATGCAGTGAAGCATAGTCAATCAATTCCGAAGGCTCTATCAGGAACGAACAGCTCTGATACCATCTTGTAACGACCCAACTTTCAGTATGCTATGATCGTACTAAAAGTAAGATATTACTAACCTAATTTCTTTATTATCTATTTAATATTAAGCCTTTACGTGTTAATCCATCGACAATTTTACTAAAAGTTTAAAACTTTTCCATCAAGAACAAATAATACAAATTCACATACTTAATATTAATAATACATTATAATAATACATACAAAAATAATTATCAAAACCTACCGTCTTAATAAAACTCCAACTAACAAGGCGAGGGAAAAATAAATCCTAACAATAACTTGACTCTTGAACAAACTCTTCTATGCTTCCACAGCTCCACAATAAGCTTTCACACATGTAGTTGAAAGGGTCGGAAAGAGGGGGTAAGAACTGGAAAGTCCTTAGTAGGTCGGGGTAGTTAGTTAAATTTATTTTAATATACTACTCAGCCAGCAACAACAATCAACAGAATACATTCAACTTAAAAAATAAAGAACACATAAGTCAAACAATCATAAAGTACATACAAAGCACCTACACATATACACAAAAAACACATCATAGAGAAATATGCACAAACAAGTATGATGCATTTCTAGCCCTACACAAGCCATAAGCTCGTGTGTCGGTTGCCTACCCGCTCCCGACATTATCCAGGTACAAGTCCCAGATATGACTTTCTAGATGCATACAGTGTGCATATAAGTCTTACGGCCAGGCCGCACACAATGTGACTTTTAAATCTGTCGCAATATGCTTATATCTGGAAAACAGTTCATAATGTGTGGTACGTCTCCACTATACATTTGGCACTAAGGTCCAAACAACAATCATATTTCATCTGCTCTCATGTGGCAGACAGTCTTTAGAATCTTTTTATCTTTATTGTCTGCTCTCCTATGGCAGAAATCTACTCTCATGTGGCAGATATCCCTTTAATTAATACATTTTTTGTGCTCTACTCTTCTGTGGCAAAGATTCGTTAGATTTTTTTAGTCTTTACTCTCTGCTCTCCTGTGGCAAAGATCCCTTTTAATCATTTACTTTTCTTTCTTCTATTCTTTTACTTTCTTGCTTTCAATATCTCAAATTATTTTCATACTCTTTTCTCGCCTTTTCCTAAATGTCTTATGAAAGAAGAATCATAAGATTCTTAACTTAACTTTGTCTTTCTAAAATTTTTAGGAATTATAACTGTTTTAGCTCTCTTTTCTTATAAAATAATATCTTCAAAAAAATAAATAAATAAATTAGAAATAACCCTGAATTCTTATTAAATATTCGATTTATCTGGAACTTTTACTTTTTACTCAAAATACCCCTAAAACTTATATAATTACTATTTTTAATTACTGACGGAGGTAAAATATCGGTAAAAATTTTCACAAAAATTTTCGGGTTGCAAGTATAGTTCTAAATCGACAATTAAACCTCAATCAATATTTAAATTGTTTGTCACTTAAGCAAACCCAATAAAATTAACTAAAGTATTAAACATCGGGTCATCTCTCAAGGAATTACAGAGAAGTGTACTTATAATTGGTTATGGAAAAGTATTTTTGGGGTTTTTGTGATAAGAGACAAGTAACGTAAATAACAAGGAAATAAAATAACAACTAAGAAAAGTCCTAGTAAGGATTGAGAATTGGAATTCCTATCCTCATCATCAATTGTAATAGTAATTACCTTTTGCTTTCACTTAGTTAATCTCTAACAATGAAGGAAAGTCAAGTGAGCAAAATCAACTTAAGTTCACAAGTCCTAATCAAAGACTAGATTTAGTGAAGCCTAAGCCAACCAGCAAGTCTCAATCATCAATCGACAAAAGAATTTTGATAACTCAAGAGTCTCTAATTGATCAATCCAAGTTAAGAACATAAAAATCTAATTTAAAATCCAACCAAACATTTTATCAAATATTTGGAAGGCATAAAATAAAACAGAGAAAGCTAACAAGACATAGCAAAATCTAAAACTAACCAAAGCAAGAAAACAACAATAACAAGGCAATTGAACAATAAGGAACGTGAAACATAAATTGCATTAATTAAAATTGAGAGTAACACATGAACTCATAAAATAAATTGGCAACATAAAGTAATCAACAAGAGAAATAGATAACTAAGGTGCTAGAACAAATAAAAGTAGAAGAGAAACTAAATTAAAGTAAAGTAGAAATCTGAATTTGAGAAGAGCTAAACCTAAGAACCCTAAACCTAGAGAAAGGAGAGAGCCTCTCTCTCTAGAATTCTACATCTAAACCTAAAATTGTGTATGAATGTATGAATGATTGATTTCCCCTTTCTAGCTCCACTCTGCGGCCTCTAATTAGTATTTTCGAGCCTGAAACTGGGTCCAAAGCAGCCCAGAAATCGCCCCCAGCGAATTCTGATATCTGCAGCACGTGACGCTTTGTCACGCGTACACGTCGGCTATGCGTACACCTCGCTGAAAGAATTCCTAGTTATGCGTACGCGTCATCCATGCGTGCGCGTCATTTGGCTGCTGCACCAGTCACACGTACGCATGCGTCGTCTATGCATACGCGTCGCTGTCAGCTTCTCAAAACAACAATTTCTTGTGTTCCTTCCATTTTTGCATGCTTCCTTTCCATCCTCTAAGCCATTCCTGCCCTATAAACCCTGAAAACACTTAACATACATATCACGGCATCAAATGGTAATAAGAGAGGATTAAAATTAGCAAATTTAAGGCCAAAGAAGTATGTTTTCAATCATAGCACAAAATCAGGAAGGAAAATGTAAAACATGCGATTTATATGTATAAGTGTGAGAATAATGGATAAAATCCACTCAATTCAATACAAAATCAACCGTAAAATAACGGTTTATCAATTACTATATAATTACTATTTTTAATTACTATATAAATACCCTCAAAACTTATATAATTACTATTTTTTATCAAAAATAATATTTGTGTTGGTGACAAACATTCTTTTCAAAAATAAAACCTTCTCTTGTGATCTTTCAAAATATATACTTGATTTTAAATCTGTTTTTGAGCTTTTCGGTTACCAAATTTTTTGCAGCTCTTAATTTAATCTTACAACAACCAAACCACATAAAATTTATCAATGTTCCAAACTTAAAAAATAGCCCAAAAATATCCACAATAGATCCATTTTGGCAACTTCATCAAAACCGAACATAAAACACTAAATCAACAATATTTCATCGAATTCAAACACAAAATCATTTAATTTCAAGCCACAATCACAACTAGAAAATTGCTATATACAGACAGATTTACAAACAGATTTGATCTTTATTACAGACAAATTTTTGGTTACCGACAGATTTTGCCCTTCTGTAAAAGCCTCGTCGAAAATTATTTACCAACAGATTTTTTTCCATCGATAATTTACCGACAGATTTAATAATTAATCATCCAATCAACAATCACACATCAAAAACACATTTAATTATCACAAAATTACCAAACCTTACCTTTGTATGGCAGCCACCAAACCAAATACCAAGAAAGATTTATGAATGAGAAATCGAAGAAAAAAAACGTAAAAATCAGTTACTCCATCTCCAAGGTTCTCACTTGGCCGAACCATGCATGAAAGATCAGCAATGCCACTGTTGATTTCTTCCGAACAATAGTGACGTCAACGTGAAGAGGAGAAAGATACGAACACTTTAATCAGATTAAATATTTTTATCGGAGTTACAGAACTAAAAAAATTGAACTCAAAAGGAGGTTGGCCATGGTTTCACGTTCTCTTTCTCTCTTTGGTTCTTTCTTTTCTTTTTCTCTTCGGTGATGAAGAGAGAATGATGAGATTAACTGATGATTAAGTGACAAATGATGATTTTGAATAGTTTTGTGACACGTAAGGAGTTGGGTGTTGTAACAGCCTAGACCACCCGTTAGCATGATATTGTCCGCTTTGGCACACAAGGCCTCACGGTTTTGTCTTTGACGATAGGGATGATAGCCGAAGCCCCCCCACACTCACTCGTCAAAACGCGTTATGCTAGGGAGAGGTATCCACACCCTTATAAAGCATGCTTCGTTTCCCTCCCCAACCGATATGGGACCTTACAATCCACTCCCCTAAGGGAGCCCAGCGCCCTTGCTGGCACATCGATCCGGACTCCGGCTCTGATACCAACTGTAATAGCACAGACCACCCGCTAGCACGATATTGTTTGCTTTGGCACACAAGGCCTCACGGTTTTGCCTTTGACGATAGGGATGATAGCCGAAACCCCCTCCCCCACACTCACTCGTCAAAACGCGTCATGCTAGGGAGAGGTATCCACACCCTTATAAGGCATGCGTTGTTCCCCTCCCCAACCGATATGGAACCTTACAGGTGTCAATGCAAGCATATAAGCTATTGAGTTAAATATTCAAGTTATAAATATTTTAAACGGATAACTATAAAAGCCGGATATATTAAAACACAAGTAATAATAAATATGAGGTAAATACCTTTAACAAAATAAATTTTAAAAATGAAAGCTCCAATAGAATAAGTCATAAATTATTCATAATCAACAATTTAAAATATGATGTTTAACAAAATATCAATCACTTAATTTAAATTATGTAATATTTACCATTCATAAATTACTGAAATTCTAGTTTTAATTATGTAAAATATCACATAAAATTATATATAATAATCCTAGTCAATTTAAGCTTCAATAATTATAAAATTG
>NC_029789.2:26957336-26969427 GCF_000816755.2 Arachis ipaensis
CATAAAATTAAATTTATTATATCTAATAAAATAATTTTTAAATAAATAGTTCAATTTAATAAAATAAATCATAAATAATTTATAAGAGAAGTTTTAAAAATTCGGATTGTTGCACATTATGTGAGATAACTAATTAATCTTGAGCAAATATTCATGCACAACATCTATAAACTGAAAAGACAATGTGTATTATGAAAACCAAGAGTGTTGTTGAATTTTTATTGTAATTTTGTAAACACCTTTTGTCTTGTGCATAAATATTTTTAAATTATTTTTTAGTAAATCAATTTGAGTTGATTGAAACTTTATATGTGATTTGGTTATCAGGTCAAGTGAAAGTACCACAAAAGTATAACCTGATAATCATATGAAGATAATTTATCATATCCTTTACAGCGAGAATGTTACTTTGTATATCCACTAAGATAACATAGCAATAATTGACTTTGGAATAAGAAAGGCAAAAATATATGAAGATTTTCTTTTATTTACTCCAATTTTGATTGGTATACTTAGAAGCATCTTAGGGTGTGTGTGGTTCAAGTATTACTTTGTTACAAAGATTCTATTTCCATGGGAATTAAAGATACCCAAAGGAAAGATGGAAATTGAAATGATGGTATTCTGATTCCCTGGAATCAAACTTGCTTAGAAATAGCTTTTCAAACTTTGAACCAAACATGGGAATATGATATTTCCATCTTAAAATTCCTAAAAATTATTTATAATTTCTCCAACCACACACACCCCTAAGGTTACATACAAGTATAATAAAGACTTGTAAACAAAAACTTACGACTCATAACGTCCGTCAATCACGTCTAGTTGCTGCTGAAGCTTCTCAGTTGTCCAGATCAAGTACAATATATCATAGTCTAAATTAGATATGCTAGATAATGTGAAAGTCGAAGAAGAAATTTTTACACCTTGTTAAATACAAACTTGAAATAAAACAAGAGTTTCAACCATAAAAAGTAAATCGGTATTAATAATACCCAGGAAAACAAGCCAAAACTTAGAATAGCTTCCATTAGCTTATCAAAAATGTCAATAACTTAGTTAAAGAAAAACATGTCTAAGATAGAATAATAAGATATCCAAGTTTTCGTACCTCTACAAATTCTTTCTTATGGACTTTAAGATACTTTGTTGTTCCACATCCTGACAAATACCTCAAGATTGCAGATGCTAGCTTCATCAGGCCCTCCACATATGTCCTGGAATTTCTTCATTGTTGTGATGATACATGATGAATTTCAGTAACTTTCAGATAGATGTTTGACAATAACTTCAACAGCCTTACTATACGCATAAAAGGATTAATACTAATTATTAAGTGTAAAACACAAAAAAAAAAAGATAAACAGAGAAAGAACGTGCAACTCACCAAACTCCAAGTAGAATTTCAAGTTTCGAATTCTCCTTTGCAAAAATTAAATTGAAGGTGGCATCTTATCTTTGTTGTTCATTCTGTCCGTAGTCATAGCTCAACCCTGCAATATCATAAACATCCTTTCTTAGACTACCTCTCTTTTCTTTTATCTTGTTACCATATATTCATATACTCATAAACATCTGTGAATTTCCGTTCAACATTATTTTCACTAAATCAAACTCATTAAAACTTCTTAAATGTGATTCTTTAATCAAAATCAAAACAAAATAAGTTAAATTCTTATTATTCAAAATTCTGCTTAAACTACCTTAAATCAAGATTTACTAAATTAAATTTCACGGCAAGGTGCCAAGGTCTTCTAAACTTTAGGAGGCAACCACCAATCTCATTTTTTCTTATAATTTAATTCATTTCAAACTTATAAAAATTTTGGCAGCACCTCCCGTAAAACTCGGACTTTACCACCTTTCAAGAGTTCTATCCAAACCACAATTCCCAACCCTTCTCAACAATTTCAAAACCAAACCATTCCTCGATATAAACATATTAATGAGATTTCCAATATAAAACCATTTCTTGATACAATCATATAAATTAGATTTTTCCATCATAAAACTGTTTCTTGATATGAACATATAAATTAGATTTTCCAACATAAAACCGTTTTTCGATATAAACATATAAATCAGATTTCAAATTCAGCTTTCATTAACTGCCACAACGCCAACTCAATCAATCAAGTAAATCCGAAATTCTCAGTGACTCCAACACAATCAAGACACCAATACAACCATCAAACGACCACTTCAACAACAACCAACAAACCAGAATACTCAGCCTTCTCAAACAGTTAATAAATCAATCAGGCAAACAATTATGTTCATCCAAAGCAATCCAGTTCAATCCATTCAATCCATAAGGCTCACATAATCATAAAAATATATTTTTCATATCCATATCGACTTGTAACAATATCCTTGATAATAAAAACGATTTTAAGAACAAACCCTACGTCAAATAGTCGAAATCCAAAAGCTATAAAATGCATCAGAACCCTTCTTTCTTTCTCCTGGCCTGCAATAGTGGCAGCCACAACTACAATTCCATTTTACTTCTGCAGCAACAGGAGTTCCATTGCTACTGCTGCCGTGCTTGTTGCCGCCATGCATGGTTGCTAGGAGCAGTGTTGATGCCGCCGGAGTTCGTCGTTGGAACTGCGACTGCTCTGTTCATGGTTCCTTCTTGGTACAGTAAGTGTCTCTACTCCAAAAACTCTTTTAGTCGCTGTTCTATTATATGTTTCTAAGGTCTTTACGGTGTTATTACTATAAGGTTGAAAAAAGATAAATAGTATATATAATTATTGCGAAGAAATGTATACCGGCGTTAGGATTAGTGGTGCCAACTTAAATCTATCCGGTACTGCGTGTGAGGAACTTAAAACTGTTGATATGACAAGAAAAAGATTTAGAATAAAAATCCGAACGCTTATCTTAAAGATTTTGACCCTAGGTTAGACCAACGGATAAAAATCACGAAACGGATCCATGTTAGGCCCAAGCTCACACATATATAAGCTCATAACTTAGTGAATTCAGCACTTATATATTCTCCCCCTTCTTTGAGGAAGCACGTTGAGAGAGAAGAGAGAAAAGGGAGAAGAAACTCTAGCTCCATACACCTTCAATCCACGATAACTTTTTCTATGGAACTCCGATCGCCGCACCGTTTGCGGCCACACGAAACTTATCTCCTCTTCTTCAATTCTATCCGATTAATTTGGTAAGCAAATTGAAATTTCAGCTCTATTTTCTCATTCAAAGCTAATTTTACGTTTTGATCTTGGTTATTGAGGATTTTTAGTGATTTTAATGTTATCGGAGTTCTCTAACTTGTGTTCTTGGTGATTTTCGTCACTAAATTTAGTAGGTTAAGGTAGGAAAGCCTAATCAATTTATTTTTCCTAATTATGTATAAAACCCTAGCTTGAAAAGTATGTAATGTTGGTTTAATTAATTTTGGGTAGAGTTGCTCGGTGATTTTGGTGCAAGTTGGATTGCTTGATTTGAGTTGTTGTGGAATTGGAGTTGGACTTGCTTTTGGAGCACTCAATGGAGGCTTGGTGGTGTCGATGGAGGCTTGGGTCTATCCAGAGCGAAAATCCAAGTGTTGGAGAAAAGCACCGTCAATAAGATACGAGTTTTGGTTTTGAGTTGGCATTATGTAAGATTATGTGAATGCCTAGGTTAACTGTCTCTAGCATAAGATTGAATAAAATTTGGTTATTGTTGTAATTATTTAAATGGATATATGTATGTGTATGCATGATCAAATGTTGATGTGGTTGAATTGTGATTGTTTAGTTAAATTTATGAAGATATGATGAGTATATTGTATGTTGCTTGAAATTGTGATGCATAATGATACCGTTGATGTTATTAGATCAGAATTAATTGTGGGAATGGATGAGGGATTTATATTAGTGAAAATTTGGGACGGAGGCTGTGATCGGGTAAGTTCAGGTAAAGGTGATGGAGTGGAATAAGTGAATTTGGTGCGATTTGTGGTTGTCATGGTAATATTGAATTTGGTATTTAATATGTGAAAGGTGTTTGATTTGGATAATTGTTGAGATTGATGAGTAATGAATGAAAGGGTGTTGAATAGATTGAATATGATTGAGTGTTGGCACTGAAATAGAGAAAAAGGATTTTTGGTTTCAAAAGGAAAGATTTGAAGAAATGGTTAATTATGAATATGCAGAATTTTGTGTAAAAATAGATTTTTAACCAACTTTGACGGGTCATAACTTGGTTGTTGGATCTTTAAATTTTGTGAAACTTATCTTAAATAAAAATTGGGTCTGTTTAGTTTATGACATTTGAAGAACGGATGAAAAATAATTTTTAACGAAAAAGATATGCACGTTTGAAGTTTATGATTAAAAATTGAATTCTGCAAAAATTGCAGAAAATGAGGTCATGCGTCCGCGCAGCCTATGCGTACGCATGAGAGGTGTTACAGAACTGAAAGAGTTCCGTGCGCATACCGTGCACATGCACAAAATTCAAGTCATGCGTACACAAAACCTAAGTTACAAAATTGAATGTTTTTGTGCGTGTTCCGCGCGTACGAGCTAAAAGGGGACTACACACGAGGCATGCATATCCACGACTGTCCTATTTTTTAGAAAATGTCAATTTTAACTATTTTTGTCTATTCACTATGATTTTTCACCTCTGTAACTCCTATTTAAAATTTGCTAACCAGTTTTAGGCTCTAGAATAAGTGAGAGCATATTGAAGGCATTGATTTAAGATATTCCCAAATAAATGCTTGTTAAATTGGATGACTTGGTTGCGGGGATGGTAGTTTGTGTAATATCCTATCACTCTAAACCTTACCTCTAGCCATAAAGCAAAGGATAACAGAGCACCACGACAGTTCTAAAGCTCATACAATAATATATATGGAAGGAAGTAATAATACCATAATGCCGATGAAGGAATAAAGCTCAAGGACTTAGAAAACAGAGATACAAAAGCGTGAAACGTTCACACGAGAAAACTAAATGCGTAAAGGTAAGAAAAGGATCATAGATACAAGATAAACAAGAGTAGACATATATATATATACGAAGCATTCACACACGATAACTAAATGCATAAAGGTAAGAAAAGGATCATAGATACAAGATAATCAAGGTGTATATATATATATACAAAAGAGAACTAGTCACAGCCTGTGGAAGACCGGCTAGCTAGCTCAAACAGAATACAACAGAGTTTTTGAAATAAAACAGCAATATTCTGTCTCTCAAAGTAAGCCTCTAAGGCAACAAGTATACTATACAAAAGTAAGAGAGATACTACATCAAAATAACCAAAATACAAAGATAAAAGAGATCCTCCGCTCTGTCACTATCCCGCAAACTCACCGAGATGGGTTGCAACCTACATCTGAAAAACAAAAACTACATATGGTATGAGAACCGGAGGTTCTTAGTATGGTAACAGTGCCCAATAGATAAGATATAAGATTTCGGGGTGCCAAAGGCAATCCTAAAATTTCATACCGATATAAAGATATTCAACTTATAATAAAAACTTAAACCATAAAAGGGTTATCTATCTTAAAGGATTTCTAAGTCTAATAAAAATACCGCTGTTCCACAGCCTTTACCAACCTATCATCCATGCGATCCCATCGTCACTGCCTACCGAGCCTCCTCAATCCCAGCAGAAAACACAAGTAATGCAAGTAAGTAAAACACAGGTAATATACATATACAGTAGCTAATTCAAGAAGTAAGTAAGCATGTTATACATTTAGGCACTAAATGCAAGTACGCAAAGCAAACAAACACATAGAAGATGCATATGATGAATGCCTATCCTATTGGCCGTAATATCACTTGTCGGTTCAATTGTCAACCCAACACATCCCTTTAGGATGTCGCCTTTCGGTCACGAATAATTGTTACCCCAGGGATATAGTGTCCAGTCCACTCTTGCAACTCGAAAGGATGCGAGCGGGATATTCTGCCTCAGACCTCACATCTCAACGTAAGCAGGATTAACCACCGTCCTTACGCTAGCGCCGCAACCTCGACAAATGAGATTAACTACCGTCCTTGCTAGGCGCATAGCGACTCATTAATCTCAGTATATAAATAGTATATAATAAATCTTAGTGATCAGTGCTCATATAGCACAAGTCCATTAATACTTAACTCATTAATCTCATCAACCAAAGTCATTCATTTCCAAGTTCCAAAATCATCATCAGTTCTTAATATATTATCATTTCAACTCTCTGCCAATTCACTCAAGTCATTCCATCCAGAGAACTTTCCAAGCCTAAATCTTCGTCTTCTAAAATCATTAACAAAAAATATCTAAATTAAGTTACCTAACCCATCCTCACTAGTCTTAAAGCCTAATCACAAGTTAAGAGTCTTAAATAGAGATTAGAGAAGTTTAGAAAGCTAGAAGAACCCTTAAAATGTCAAAAAAAAAGTTTTTAGCAAAAGGGGGTCATGCGTATGCATCCTCCCTCTCGCTTACACATGGGTGTCAAATTGCCCAAGTCGCGTACACAAGCTATGTCCGCGTACGTGAACACTTAGAAACAGCAAGGGGTTTCCGCGTCGCATGTTACAAGTCGCGTACGCATGCTTGTAAAAATGACATTATCACGTACGCATGCCAGTGTCGTGTATGCGAGAGTGCTTGGCAGCAGCCAATTCCCGTGTCGCATGCACTGTCCGCGTACGCATGCCTTGAAAATCTTAGAAAATTTTTAAAACTTGCAGATTTCATATTTTTGTATCAAATTTCAAACGCGCATAACTTTTTATTTTAAAATATTTTCCATCCATTTTTCAAACGTCTTAAAGTTCTTGGACCCAAATTTCATTTAATATAAGTTTCATCAAAATTGAGGGTCCGAAGCACAAGTTATGTCTTGTCAAAGTTCATTAAAAATAAGGTTTTATCAAAACTTGCAAAGTTCTCTAGCTAACCAAACCAAATCCATACATAATAAATTCCAATCCTACACTTTCTTACACATTACCAATTACAATGATATCACTGTTCAACCCTACAACCCTTAACCATTTAGTTCCAAAATCAACAACTACCTCTACAATTTCCACTCGTACACCATCACTCTCAACAATTACCAATCCAAACTATCACAAGTCATTATTCATCAATTTTATCATTGTCAAAACCCTTAATCCGTATCATTTATCAACAAAAATTAATTTTTATTATTAATTATCAATAACATCATTTTTTATCATCAATCATCAACAACCAATATCAATTCAATCCTATCCTAAGGTCTACTAGCCTAAATTTTACAAAACATTACATATTAACTAAACAAATCGAAATTATACCTTGGCCAATTCGCACCAAATACCAAAATTGACTTTTAAACAAGTTTCCAAGTCCAAACAAGTCTCCAAACTTAATTCCAATGCTCCAAGCAGCCAAATCAACTCCAAAAATCATCAAATTCAAGCTATACATATTCAATTTGCCATAATTAATATCTAGGACTCACAAATATACCAAACCACAAGGATTTTGAAGTAATTTACCTTATCTGATGGTATTCGAGGCAAAATTCAACAATAATCCAATGCTAGATCACCCCTAAATAACCAAAATCACAAAATCTATTCAATAACTATACCCAAAATTTTGAAACTGTTAGGGATGAGAACTAGGCAAGCAAGTGTGAGTTCATTACCACTTTGTTTTAGTAGAAATGACAGACTCGGCGAGAGCTACGCGTGGCCACAAATGGCACGTAAATCGGAGCACTGTAGCTCAAGTTACAAGTAAATGAAGAAGGAAATAAATATTGTAATCCCTCTTCTCTTCTCCCTTTACTCCCAATTCCCAGCTGCTATGTTTGGTTTGTTACGAGGCTGAATGACCTTCATTTACACTCTTATATATGTTGGGCTTGGGTCCAACTTGAATCCGGTCCAACCGTTTAGTATTTTTGGTTCTTTCGGCCCAACTTTGGGCCAAAATCTTTAGAATTAGCACCCGATTTTTAACTTTAAATATTTTTTTTTAAGTTTTTCTAAGGTTTTATTTTCTCTCTCGCAGTATCAGACAGAATTAAGCCAGTACTGCTGGCTAATTTACCGGTACGCATTTTACGTAATTTTTCATAGAAAATTACATTTTTCCACTCGAAAAAATATACTGAATTCAAATCTCACCTTTAAATTTTCTAATTAGTATTTCTAAATTTTCGAACCTATTTCAGACAATTAAATTATTATTTTATTTTAATTAAACGGTTAATAACTTTTGGTTCTTATAGTTCGTCCCGCTCCCTGTGAAGACGGTGGTGTTATCTCGCTCACAAGATGGAAGAATTGGTAAAATGAATGAGAATGTGGTTAGTGAACCTAATGATTTCAAAAACTGATTAAAAGACATTGATAATACATATTGCGATCTGATTCATTGTACTGGCAAGGACGGTGGTGAATCCCGCTTGCACACTGAACTAAGTCAGGTCAGGACAAGGACGGTGGTTATTCCTGCTTGTTCGTGGTTCTCTCTGGTTGCATGGTGACAGGGCACATAGTCTCTCTAATGGTGACAGGGCACATATTCCCTCTAATGGTGACATGGCACATATTCCCTCTAATAACTAGCCAGTGTGCTGAGATATTAGTGCGCAACAGAGAGAAAATGTCCGGATTAGCTATCGAATGTGTCAGGTTTTGGCATTATAACTGACACATGAGCTCATGGCCAGTAGGATAAGCATGCATCATATGCATTTGTGTGTATTGATTGGGTGTGCATCTTGTTTTTGGCTTGCTTTGTTGAATAATTGTATCTATATGCTATTTGAACTAATTACTTTATCTACTCTCTCTTTTTGTGTATTCTTTTTATTGTTTTGTATGTGTTTAAACAACTGAGAGATCTTTTATGTTGGCGATGGTGATGTTGAGAGTTGTTCTTGATGTGAATGTGCTGATTGAAAGTTTGTGAAAAACTGAGAATAAATAGATAGCACCCTATTACTTGTGTTTGTTCCTACTGAATATTTACTAAACTCAATACCAAAATTCTGTGGTATTAAATTTAAAAAGAAAAGGGCTGAGGGGAGCATAGGAGAGAATTTGAGATCATGGATCATTGACATAGAAAAGTATGTAGTATGTTTACCCATTTTGGATTAGTATAACTCTAGGTTTGGATCTTGTTTGTCGGAGTTTAGGATTGCCTAGTGCGTTCGTATGATTTTACATCATCTCTATTTGAAATTATTATCCTACGAAAAATCTTTGGATTCTCATCTATTGTCGAATTTTATTATATTTTAGAATCAACTAGAAACTTGCATGAAGAAACACCCACCAAAACAATTCTCAAAAAATTAATTTGATTTGATTTAATTAACAAATATAAACTATAGCATAAACAGTGAATTTAAACACAAATTTTCTCTAATTTCTTAGTCCTTTAGATATCAGCAACTGTTGAGCCAATCTTTAAAATTGACTTTGTCACACCATATTGCTTCGATCATGCTCCTATTTTATTCCAACTTTCCATGATTTTAATACTAAACCAAAAGGAAAAAGAAGAAAAATTCTTTTTTTTTCTAAAACAAAAATGTCTAAAACAATCAAACATAATAAACGACTAAAAAAACGATTAAAAATCGAAATTTAAAAAGTGAGTTTAAAAAAGTAATAAGGAAAGAAAAAAAAAGAAAGAAAAAGAAAGAGGAAATTAGAAGCAGTGAGAAGGGGATGTAATGAAAGGTTAAGGAAGAAGAAATTGTAAGGAGATTAATAAAAGAGTTCAGTGCACCCAGAAAGACCTGAAAGAAAAAGATAAAGTGGAAGACCGTGGAATAATAGCACAAATTCACAACCGATGAAAAAAGGCATGCAGAAGTCAGCAAGGAGAGTGCTTTTGATGGTGGAAGAAGATTTTGAGGAGAACTCGGCCTAATTCAATCAGGAGCAACAAGCCTTTCACAAAATTGGGGATGATAGTGTTAAACTTAAATGAATGCTATGGATAATGAGTAAAATCAATCAAAAACAATAATGATCAATAGCATATGTATTGACAAACTGAATATACTTAGATATATTAAATAAAAGTAAAAAGATTAAAAATATCAATTTTCAGCAAAATATGCATTGAAAACATGGGCTGATGGGCAGAATGAAATAAAAAAAATTGAAAATATCAGTAAAAAAAAAAGAGCATAAAAAACTCAAAAAAAAATGAAGAGGTTGTCAAATCAGTTGTTAAAGACTAAATTTTAAGATATAACTATAAATAAACTTATTTAGTTGTCACTACTTGATATGTCTGCATATATGATATAATGTATTTCAATGGAAAACCTTTTTGTCTCTAACACCGTACCAAAGACATCATATGAGATATATTTGTGCCTGCTAATAAGATTCTATATCAATGAGATCACATTGCCATATTAATAAAAAAGTTAAGTAATTTTTTCGTTTTTAAAGTCTGAGACCGAAATTAAAATCGTCTCCGATTTTTTTTTATTATTAAAATTATCTTTAACATTACAAAATGTTATAACATCGTTCTTTTGTTCATAAACAATATTTTTTTGACAATTTTATTTTTAAAAAAATAGAAAAATCCTCCCTACTCTCACCACTAACCTCTATCATCATCATCATTGCTGTACATCTTTTTCTTTCTTTCTTTATCCTCATCACTACAATCACCATAATCATCACCACTTCCACTATAACCAGCACATCTTCTTTCTCTTTATTTTCAATTTATCATTCTAAATCACTACCGTCCACCTACTACTCCCGACCATTTTTTTCACCTGAACTGTTTTTTTTTGTGCAACAATTTAACAACAACAATCACAATAAATTCATAAAAATTTTAAATTAAGGTGATTTTTCAACAGTCACCCTCAAGCCCTACACATCACATAAAACTTTACTTTACCATTCTAAAATAATCAAACTTCAATAGAGTGAATTGAAGAAATCCAAGTTCAGAAACAAAAAATACCATACCTCAACCGTCGAGAACAAAATTGAAAGGCATCAAACATCAGAGAGGAAATTGATTATCAAGAACATGAACTTAGTGTAGGTCTTGTACCAAGAGAACCCAATCCTAGCCTTCACCAAATGATTCAAATTCAAATCGAACTTCCCTGGACACAAACGGATCCTCCACATGCGTCGCTGTAGGTTGATTCCAACACCAATTTCTCAAGAACAAGACAGCGAAAAGCATCACTATATACTCATGGCACCCAAACAGAACCCTATTCACAACGTGCAGCACCTTCAGCGAAGGGAGGAACACAGAGAAAGGAGCCCCGTGCAATCCAAGCGTCTGACTCCGACTTGTTGCCATCCTCTTGACGAAGCAACTGCTGACGTCTCCCCGCCGTAGAAGGCCGCTCTCTTCTCCGCCGTCGTCTCCCTCTTCTTCTTTTCCTTTTCTTTTTTCTTCTTCTTTTGTTCTTTTTGTTCGTTTCAGTTTGTCTGTTTTAGGTGCAGTGAAAAGGGGTGGGGGTAATGGATGGGTGAGACTGGGGTAATTAGTAATAATAGGAAAGTGATATTTGTGTCATTTCAAAAATTATTATGTTCAAAAGAACGATTTTATAATATTTTGTAACATTGAGGATAATTTTAATAACAAAAAAAATCGAGGACGATTTTGAGTTTGGCCTCAAATTTTAAAGACAAAAATAATACTTAACGCTAATAAAAATAAGGGGAGTGCTAGGAGAACAATAAAAATTTTTAAGAGAAAGTTTAGGAGGCAACACTTTTATTGAAATTTGGCCAACACTTAACCATCAAAGAAAAAATGATTAATCTTATACCATTAGATTTCATCTTATACCATTAAAAATATTAATGATAACTAATTGATGGTTAAATATTACAAATTCTGCTGTCCCCTATTACTCCTCTTCACATTTATTATTTAAACAACCATTTAAAGCATAAATTTAATCAACCGACGATGTAAATTCTTTTTATGTTATATATCATAGACATGCACAGAATATCTCGATGTTACTGTGTAGTAGGCATGTAGCTATCAATTTTTAATTAATTTCCTTAACAAAGGACTAATTCAATTGTCATGGTTACTAGAACCTGCAGGC
>NC_029789.2:26969613-26971762 GCF_000816755.2 Arachis ipaensis
TACACGTCTCATTCTTATTTTATTTTTACGATGATATTATTATTCAAGTGGTAATTAGGCCTCGCATCACTTGATATTTATGATGTACTTTATTTTGTTTTAGTAAATAATTTTGATCATGCATGTGCATTATTATTATATTAGTACAATGCTATTTATTTTGCATATTATTCCTCAAGTCAAATCCCATAGAAAAGTGAGAATAAAGAAAAGACAAAAGTTGTCACCCCCGTTTGACAAAAAATTGACACCCAAACAAGAAATGTTCTTCTTAATGCATATAATTATCCCATTATGATCTTATAAATGTCCCCAAAATCTAAGGCACTCCTATTTTCTGATTTGATTAAACCAAAATTATGTGGGAGACAAGGTGACCACCACAACAATGTAGTGTCAATTTTCTCATCCTCTCTACAAATTGTTGCTAGCACAACGTAACCTTTTATAATTTTATTTTATTTTTATTTTTATTTTTGTTCATAACCAATAATTCTGTGTTCCAATAATCAAAGTTTACTACTACTATTCCTCCGTCTTGTGCCCATCTCTTTCCATGTGAGGCCAACGTGCGAGGAAGCAAACAGACATTAGTTAAATTAAAAATCATCATCATCTGGATGGGAAAAGTGAATGAAAAAGGAAAAAGGAAATTGATGAATCTTTTTCCATTCGTGCATGCATGAATTTGTCGAATACACATCAAAGGGGGAACACCACTTTATACTAAAGTGCTTAGGTTTTTGTCTTGTTGATGACTAGAAATTAAAAAATAGCAATGTTTTCTCTCATCAATTATGATTATTATTATTTATAAAACTCTCTCATCCATTATTAACATGGTTCTGAGAATCATATTAAACCGATCAATTCGATTAGATTAATCGAAATCAACTATCAAATCGGTCAAAAATTAGTTGTCAATAAATCGATAAAAAAAAATGGATAAGTTTAGAGCTTAAGAATTTATAAAAATTGAACTTTTAAATAAATTATGAGAGTAATAGTATGATTATTCGAACATGCGACCTCAATAAATATGAAAAGACTATACTATTTGAACTATAGTTCGTTGGCCAGTTTTTTCTTGTTCACTATTTAAATAACCATTTGATAGATTAATTCCTAAATTATTTTTTTATGTAACAAGAAATCCTTAAATTTAAGTTAATTAGTTAAAAGTGAAAAATTATTTTTCATTATCATCCACAGATACTAACCCTGAACTTTTAAAATTATCTTACCTCAATAAATATATTCGATTTTCTATACTCATTACTTCTTTTTTTAGTCGTTAATTTAATTTGTATAAATCTCGTGCAAAAAATATTGTAGACATTCAAATATGTAATCCATTGTAAAATTTGATTTAATATTTACTATTCAAAAAGTCATGGAAACATAAATATCTACTAAATATCAGCATAACTGTGAGCGCATCTAACAATAAAACTCAAATTATGTATATGTGACAGAATTTATTTAATATTACCATAAAAATGTTTAATAAATCAAGTATATATCAAAAGTTGGGAAACCGCTATATATTAACAACTTTAATAATCAGCATCTATAAAACGAAAAGAGGGAAAATATACATATTTTGATATACATCATTTCTAGTATATCCTTTACATACATTTTTTGTTGTCGTTTTATCTTTTAAGTTATGTATATGTTTTAGGGTAATTTACTTAAATAAATTAAATAAATAAAAAATTATTAGATTATTTTAATTGTAAAAAGATAATATTTTTGTCCTTAAACATTTTATATAAATCATTGTTATTCTAGAAGTTTCAATAAAAATATATAAAATTCGAAAATAAAAAGTTCCTTGATAGCAAATAGCATTTCCTTGATTTTGTTTAATGAAAAAGAAAAAACAAGTTCATTAATTAAGTCCACGGAATCATTTATACCATTAAAAAAATAAATCAGATTTTGATGCTATTTTTTATAAGCATTATTAAAAAATAAAATCTTTTTAATTTTAAAATTTGGTAATTTTATATTAAGTAAATTTTAAAAAAATTATTGTAAATGATCAATTTTTTAAAAAAATAAAAAATCTAAAACTTAAATTTTATTCCAAATTTTTTATGTACTTTTTTAATATTTATTCAAATATTGTCAAAATAAATAAGTC
>NC_029789.2:26972450-26975135 GCF_000816755.2 Arachis ipaensis
TATAAAAAAAAATTTGTTATTTATATAAAATATAATATTTATTAATAATAAAAAAAGTCAATAATACAATTACTTGACATAAATATGAAGCAATAATTAGATTATTAGTAAGTATACGTATTATTTTGGTAATTATATTTATGAGATAACTATTCATTTGATATCTAAAAGATTTAGCAACAAAAAAGTCTTTAAAAAATATTATTGACAAACAGTTCTTGAATAATTTAAACATACATAAAAAATAACTAATAAATATTTAAAAGGTATAAAAAAAATTAGAATAAAATTTGATTTTTAGATTTTTTTTTTTAAATTTGATCATTCACATTAAATTAAAAAGATTTTTTTTAATAATACTTACAAAAAATTGCATCAAAGTCTGATTTTTTTTTTCATATAGTATAAATATTTATATGAGGTTAACTAATCAACTTATTATTTTTTTTTCATGAAACAAAATCAAGGAAATGCTATTTTGCGATTAAGTCCACGTGGTTTTATTCCATTAATGATTAAATCGTTGTATGTATATATATAAGAGTTTCATGTCCTTACAACATAAATCTTGGCATGGGATATAATTTTATTAATGCTTCAATGATTAATTATAAATCGTGGTTTGTGACTTTGTTTTATGCGTAAAAAGCGAACCTGTAATTCAACAACGATTTACTCTTTTATTTAAGCATAAATTGTTGTTTTTCTTCGAGTTTTATATATTTTTATTGAAACCTCTAGATGACAACGAGTAATATAAAATATTTGAGGATAAAAATGTTGTCCTTTTATAGAATAATCTAGTACGTAGTTTCTTATTTCAGTTAGTTTATGTTTAAGTAAATTACCCATATGTTAATGTAGTTGTTAATCAAGTTGTTGATCGATCAAGAAAACATGGATATATTATTTAATTAGGAAAATACTATTCGTACAATATTAATCAGCCTTTAATCAGATTTAAATAATATTTAATTATTTTTTTAGTGTAACATATTCCTATTTTATAGATACATATCTATAATTAGATTTTAATTTAAATTTAAATTTTAAAATCCACCCACTTCATTGATAGTTACTATGACTTTGCTTTACTTTCGTAACTTCACGTAACAGATACAGTTTTTTAAATTCCTTATTCTACGGGACATTCACACGCATTAGTAAATCCCAAACCAAAAAGGATGCTGCCAGCTGAATTCTCCATCTTGTCTTTATTCGTGAAGACTATTACCACCTTCCAGCTGAAGTACTCTCTTATTTTGCAGTGGTGAAAGGTATCATTATTTTTCACACATGTATTTATGTAATTTGTTGAGAAATATCATATTCAATATTTTTAATTATATTTTAATTTAAACATAAAAACACTCTGCTAATTTAATTGGAACAAAGTTGATCTTATTTAATTTTATTAATAAAGTTGTTACAAATAAAGTACTTTTCACGTAAGTAATTTGAACAAAGAAGCAAAAAAAAAATCTGGAGTTTAAGAGAGAAGATGTAGTTGATATGGTCATAAAAATTTTGTTGTTATTTATCAATTATAATACATATGATAGTATGATATTTTATTCAAAATATTTTTAAAACACATCCAAAATCAGGCTAACTTTAAATATTTAAATTTAAACGTTAATAATACAATTAATCTTTTAATTTTTTATTCGATCAAATGAATATAATATTTATTATTTAAATTATTAGTTGAATTTTTTTCGATACTTATTAGTTTTCAAAATTATTATAATCAACAATTAATTTAAAATTGTGTTGTTATTTTTCGATTATAACACATCTGATAGATTTTTACGATTTTAGATGTGTTTTAAAATATTTTGTATATAATATCATACTATTAGATGTGTTATAATTGAAAAATAAAAACACAATTTTTTATGACTATATCAGCTACATCTTCTCTTGTAAACTCTAGATTACTTTTTACTTTTTACTTTTTTACTCAAACTAATTAAGTACACGTCCTGAATCGTAATAATCCACGCTAATTACTTGTACAAGTTTTTATCTTTATTCTCATCTCAACAAATAGATGTATTTCTTTTAATTTCAGTGTAACCAGCCCATGCAACCAACCCAGCAAGCTAATTGACTATGAAAGCTATGCAACAAAAATAACATCTTTCGATCATTAACATACTACTAAATAGAACTTAATCATAATTTCCTTGCACCCGTCAGAGTTAATCCATTCTAAAAAATAAAAAACCTTTAGAATTTTAAAAGTTAAATTTTAAATTTTGAGTAATTTAAATTTTAGATGTGTATTTAAATTATAAAATATTATTATATTAAATATATTAAATTTAAAACAGAAATTTAAGATTTAAATTTTAAATGTTAGTTTGATTTAATTTGAATTTTAAATATAAATTTAATTCTTAAAGACACTAAATCTATTTACAATTTTTAGATGTGTTAGTTTTATTTATTTTTTTTTTTGAATCACTGTAAGAAAAGGCTGAAAATTGTACCATATTTAAAGGATACCTAGTTGAACCAATTTAATTAATATAGAATAAAGATTTAAATTAGTTCTCAAAAAATTTTAGTTCTCAAAAGACTTAAAATTAAAAGAGTATGGTTATATATACAAGTCTTTTTGGTATATAAGTCATACAAGTTAACTCTAACTCAACAAAATTTACTTACATAAAGCGCGCG
>NC_029789.2:26975175-27002873 GCF_000816755.2 Arachis ipaensis
TCCTCCTCCTCTTTTTTCTTCTTCTCCTTTTTCTTTACATTTTTTCTTTTTTTTTTCGCGTGTTTCATCATCATCGTCGTTTTTTCATTACTGTTGTTATTGTTGCATTTTTTCCCTCCTCTTCTTTCTATTGAATTTGCAATATTATGTATTTTTTTTTCTTTGTTTGATTTTTTCCTCCTAAGAAAAATTACGAGAAATAAAAAGATGAAGACAATACAAGAAAAACACCCATTTAAGTACACTTGAAAAGTGTGGCCAAAATTGAAAAAAAAAATTGGACTATGGAGACGCTTTAGTGGGGGATACTTATTTGGCCGTTGCGTATTTTCAAAGGCTACGCTTTTTTGTACCTAAGGCTATACTTTTGGCATTTGGGAATAGGGTGCGTTTTTCAAGTGATCCTGTTCAAGAACAAAGGCTACGCTTTTCAGCTTCCATATTTAGCAGAATAGGCTACACTTATCTTTACTACTGCATCACCGTTAAAACGTAGCCACATTGTACACCATAGCTACTCTATATAAGTGTAGCCTTAAGTCCCTCATCGTTTTATATATATATTAATAATTTTTTGTACAACATAATATTTAGTAATATAATTACATATATAATTCTGTATTTTTAATTAAATGAGTTAAATATTATAAAATAAAAATAAATACATAATAATAATAAATAATTTTTTAAAATAATAAAAATGATCTTTCAACAAAATATATTTCATAAAATTCATTAAAATATATTATCACTAAAATTAATTACTACAACATGAAATATTTTATTAAATTCACAAATTCATAAAAAGAAATCTTCATGGCCTCTTTCATTAATCAATAATCATTGTACAAGTTTGCTTTGTGATGCAAATAAAATGAGATCATACTATGAGAAAAGAAAAAAATAATACTTATAACACTTAAACTATAACAGCCCAGACCACTCGCTAGCATGATATTGTCCGCTTTGGCACATAAGGCCTCACGGTTTTGCCTTTGACAATAGGGATGATAGCCGAAACCCCCTACACCCACTCGTCAAAACGCGTCATGCTAGGGAGAGGTATCCACACCCTTATAAGGCATGCATCGTTCCCCTCCCCAACCGATGTGGGACCTTATAATCCACCCCCTAAGGGAGCCCAACGCCCTCGCTATCACATCGATCCGAGCTCCGGCTCTGATACTATCTGTAACAGCCCAGACCACCCGCTAGCACGATATTGTCCGCTTTGGCACACAAGGCCTCACGGTTTTGTCTTTGACGATAGGGATGATAACCGAAACCCTCCCTCCCACACTCACTCGTCAAAACGCGTCATGCTAGGGAGAGGTATCCACACCCTTATAAGGCATGTTTCATTCCCCTCCACAATCGATGTGGGACCTTACAATCCACCCCCTAAGGGAGCTCAGCGCCCTCGCTGTCACATCGATCCGAGCTCCGGCTCTGATACCATCTATAACAGCCCAGACCACCCGCTAGTATGATATTGTCCGCTTTGCCACACAAGGCCTCACAGTTTTGCCTTTGACGATAGGGATGATAGCCGAAACCCCGCACACTCACTCGTCAAAACGCGTCATGTTAGGGAGAGGTATCCACATCCTTATAAGGCATGCTTTATTCCCCTCCCCAATCGATGTGGGACCTTATATAAACTCTATGGACATTTCATATAAAAAAAGAAAAGAAAAAGTGATACACATTACATAAGAAACTTGGTCCTTACACTAATCCTTGAAAGATGTATTTATCAACATGTCTTGATTCACTTCTCATTCAATATCAACATACAAATCTATTCTTCTTGTTGCATCACTTCTTCTCCTTTCTCTCTAGTCTCCATATCTAATTTAACACAACAAAAGATATTTATTACTCTACCTTTCTGCTTTGTACACTTTTAACTAATTATAAATGGAATAATTTTTTCAAACTGAAACTAACCTGTTTAAAAGGCACTTGTGACAAAATTTGATGGCACAAGATTTTTCATTTTTTACATTCTTACATATAGTAGAAAAGTGTCTCATCTTTTTTTAGCACTATAAACATTGCAAAATTAAGATTAGAAACCAAAAACAAAGTCAACACACAACTCTTTTTCTTACCATAGTAAACATGCAGAAATTTTTCGAAATCATTACCACTCAAGTTAGGGTGGCAAGCTTTCATGCAATACCTTGACAATGAAGATAATAATTAAAATTGTCAGGCCATATGAATGCCTAATAACCTACCTTGACAATGAAGATACTCCAATGCAACCACGACCTCAGTAGCATAAAATCTATGAATATTGAGAACTTAATGTCAGTTAGAGGAAAGTAGGAGCCATGTGCATGTAGGAGCCATGAACAAGTTCTAAAACTTTTTACCTGATAAGTTGAGCAGAAAAATCTTCAACAGGAATAATAACTGCAACACTACCTGATGAGTTGAGCCAGCAACAAATGCTTTCCAGCCATATGCAAACCAAAATCCGTAGAAGTTACTATTCAAAAAACTAATCCAGGTTCAGAAAGACGATACAATTGACAAAACTATTTGTACAGAATTAAGCTATCCAATTCAGTAGCCAATATTATAACTATAGGAACAGAGATCATTAACCTGATCAGTACTTTCTTTTACTCAGTTTCAGTTACAATCTCTCTAGTGCTTAGCAATACAAGGAGTAAGGAAAAGATGGTCATACCGTCATACCATATTTTGTAATATCTACTCATGCATCCATTCCCAAAAGCTACTAAATAAAAAGACAGTAAAACTATATATATAATGGTAAGTTCTGGTAAAAGTATAAAATCTTTCTTCATACATAGTTCTTGAATCTTGACTCTCATTTTTATAGTTCAAGCTACAAGGGCTAACTTCAATATATAGTTTTTCTAGAATGACAAGGGCATTTTGATGACAGGTTCTTTCAGCATCAACCTATCAAATGGGAGAACAAATGAGAAAGAAAACACAAGGCTTTGGATAAAAAAATACATGAAAATAATTTTTTTCAACTGTAAAATAGTGCAAACCAATCTATAAATGACAGCTAACATCATATAAGAAGAACTAATTATATGATGAGAAATTTTACCATTATGAATTTAGATTTTCATAAAGATAAATGAATTAAAACTTGTGAATGCAATCCAAAAAGCAGGAATATCATGTCGATTCTATTAGCATACAGAACTATGAGAATATTCATAGTTTTGTGATAGGTCTTCCATTCATTTTTTGATCCAATCCAATCCAATCAAAAGGCCTTTCTATTTAAAACTAATACATAAGAGGGTTCCAAATGAATGCAAAATTTTTTAAATTGTGTACCTTGTAAGAAGAAACCATGACTCTTTCTTTTTCTTTTTCTCCATTGCTTTATCTTGCTGGAGAACCTAGTACACAAGAAAAATCAACGAGAATATTCTGTAAGTATTCTTATTTAACACGTCAAACTAATATTTAAATTCTTCATTTGGCATACTTGTAGTTATATAATCCTCTTTACAATCAGCAGCGGATTATCACAACCATAACAATCTTACCTCTCATTTCATCTATTATATTATATTACAAATTAGAAAATAATTTATAAAAAAGATACCCAATGTTCGCTATCCATATAAAACACTCAAAGCAAAGAAAACATAACCAAAAAAAGCATCAAAGAGGAATATAGCTTGAAGCTAGAAATTGAAAGCAACCACTATGTTCAAGGAATGCGTATGAACCAAGGCATAAATCAGAATATTTCAGTGTGAAACCTGTTCTTTTCACTAATTTTTCCTTAAGATACTAAACTAATTGAAAACCTAAAATTAGAACCCAAACCCCCCCCCCAAAAATTCACAGAACCAATTGAAAATTGATACATACCTTCTCTATCTCAATTAACTACTATCAAAACTATACACACCTTCGAACGAAAAAGTGAGAGTGAGTTAGAGAATAAGCGAGAAAGGGAGGATATAGAACAGAGAATGCTTACCTGGTGACAGAGGATACGACGATGGTGATGAGCAGCGACAGCAAAGAAGAGATGAGCGGTGACACAATGGCTGGGAGACGGTGCAGCAGCTCAACGGCGAGTTCTAGTCGATGGCAGCGCGGCGACAGAGCACGATGGCAGCGAGACATCCCTTTGAACTCCTCGGTGGCGGTACAGTAGCCCGACGATGGCAGAACGACGATGGCAGAACGACGATGGCAATAAGCCCTAGTGGTGCACGAATCCCACACTTTCGTACAGCTGTATCAGCAAGTGCACTGGGTCGTCCAAGTAATACCTGAGCGAGTCAGGGTCGATTCCACGAGGATTGTTGGTCTGAAGCAACCAATGGTTATCTTACAGGTCTTAGTCAGGCAAAATCAGAAGATTGTTGGATACGGAATTGTGTTAGAATTATTGGAAGCAGTAATAGGAATATAGTTGAGGATTGGAGTTGCTTTGTCTTTTTGAATTAACTCTGGTAGTACTGTCTTCTTTGCTTGTGAGTGATCTCTTCAATGGCAGGCTGTATGTGATTGACGCTAGTTTGAGCAGCCGCCAATACTCCTCCGGATCTGAACCCCAGGGTTAGTGCGGATCCATCTCTGCTTGAGGGTGAAGCTCGTACAGTCCATTCTCCTTAATGATCCTGCTCAAAGCGCCATAGACAAGGTTGAATATTCTGGATCAGAGGAATGCTGCACCTTTGGTTCTAGCCTCTACCACAGAGACCCTAATCTTCCCGTAAATCGGCTGAATGGATGTCTCAAGAAGTCCCCAACGAAGTCGTGGATTAGCCGTCTGAGAGATATATAATCAAGCTGGTGGTTCATCATTGTCCAATGAAAGACGCACTCTGAACCCATGTAGAATGTGATAACCTTATGCCAGTTCAACACATTCCTATTGATGAAGAACGAATATACATCTTAGAATTAATCAAACACCGATCAAAGAAAAAACAGTAATACTTTTATTAATTCATAGGACTCAGCAAGGCTCCTCCTCTCAACCTTGGAGGTTTAGAAACTCATACTGAAAGAAAAATACAATGTAAAACTCCAAATAATGGTAAATGATAGGCATCTCCCCTACGAGAGATGTAAAATAAGTCTTAAATACTAAACAGATGACTAGTAAGTGTAAAACAGTCTATCTAGTGTTAAAATTCACTTCTGGGACCTACTTGGTGAGTGTTTGGGCTGAGATTTGGTGAGATCCATGTACTATGAGGCTCCTAGGGCGTTGAACGCTAGCTAGGGGGTCCTCTATGGGCGTTTGGACACTGGGCTCTACTCTTTGGGCACTGGACGCCTGGAAGGGGGCAAGAAGCTCGTTAGACGCCAGTTTTGGGTCTTCTAATCCGAAGTAAAGTGTAGACTATTATCCATTGCTGAAAAGATATAGAAGTAGGCTTTCCATAGCTATTAAGAATGCTCCATTTAGACTTCTATAGCTCTAGAAAAGCTCTTCCGAGTACAAGGAGGTCAGATCTAGACAACATTTGCAATGCTTTCTCTGCCTCTGAATCAGACCAAGGAGGTCAGATCTGGACAGCATCTATAGTGCTTTCTCTGTCTCTGAATCAGACTTCTGCTCCAGCTCCTCAATTTCAGCCAGAAATTATCTGAAATTGCACAAAAACACAAAAACTCATAGTAGAATCCAAAAATGTGAATTTAACACTAAAACCTAAAAAAATTAATAAAAACTAAACAAAACATACTAAAAACTATATGAAAATGATGCCAAAAAGCGTATAAAATAGCTGCTCATCACAACACCAAACTTAAACTGTTGCTTGTCCCCAAGCAACTAAAAACACAGTAGGATAAAAAAAGAAAATTAAGATACAAATAAATTTCATAGTTTTCAATGAAGCTCAGTTACAATCAAATGAGCGGGACTTAGTAGCTTTTTGCTTCTGAATAGTTTTGGCTTCTCACTATCCATTGAAACTTAGAATGGTTGGCATCTTTAGAAACTTAGAATCCAGATGATATTATTGACTCTCCTAGTTCAGTTCTTTTTTATTCTTGAACACAGCTTTCAGAGTCTTGGCCATGACCCTAAGCACTTTGTTTTCCAGTATTACCACCAGATAAATTCATGCCACAGACACTTTAACTGGGTGAACCTTTTCAGATTGTGATTCAGCTTTGCTAGAATCCCTAGATAGAGGTGTCCAGAGTTCTTAAGCACACTCTTTTTGCTATGGACCACGACTTTAACCGCTCAGTCTCAAACTTTTCACTTGACACCTTCACGCCACAAGCACATGGTTAGGGACAACTTGATTGAGTCACTTAGGCCAGGATTTTATTCCTTTAGGCCCTCCTATCCACTGATGCTCAAAGCATTGGATCCTTTTACCTTTGCCTTTTGGTTTAAAGGGTTATTGGCTTTCTGCTCTTACCTTTTGCTTTAAAGAGCTTTTGACTTTTTCTGCTTGCTTTTTATTTTTCCCCCTTTTTTTTGCCACTTTTTTTTTAATGCAAGCTTTTTCTTTTTCTTTTTGCTGCTTTTTCTTGCTTCAAGAATCAGATTTTTCAGATTACCAATAATACTTTTCCTTTTTTATCATTCTTTCAAGAGCCAACATTCTAAAATTTCAACTTCAAATATGCATTGTTTATTTCATACATTCAGAAAACAAAAGCAATGCCACCATATCAACATAATTAAACTATTCTTATTTTAAATTTGAAATTCATGTTCTCTCAATTCTTTTCAAATAAAATTTTCTTTTAAGCAAGGTGAGAGATATATGGAATATTTTACAACTTTAAAACATCAATGCAAATGATCATGCAACTAGAACAAGAGAACAGACAAAACATAACAGAAAACAGAAAAATAAAATAGGAAAGGAAGTAAAAGAGAACGAATCCACCTTTAATGGTGGCGAATAGTACTCCTCCTTGAGGATCCAATGTGATGCTTGATCTTTTCAATGTCATTCCTTTGCCTTTGTTGTTCTTCCCTCATAGCCTTTTGTTCTTCCCTTATGGCTCTTTGATCTTCTCTTATTTCATTGAGGGTGGTAGAATGCTCTTGATGCTCAACCCTCAATTGCTCTATGTTAGTGTTCAATTCTCCAAGAGAAGTCTGCCATTGATCCCAATAGCTTTGAGAAGGAAAATACATCCCTTGAGACATCTCAAGAATCTCATACTGAGGTGGCTGCATGGGCTCTGGTGCATGCTCTCTAGTTTGCTCCATCATCTTCTTAGTGATGTGCTTATCCTCCCCAACGGAGATATCTTCTTCTATGACAATTCCATTTGAATTACATAGATGACAGATGAGGTGTGGGAATGCCAACCTTGCATTGGTTGAAGGCTTCTCAGATATCTTGTACAGTTCTTGAGGAGCCACCTCATGTACTTGCACCTCACTTCCAATCATGATGCAGTGGATCATGATGGCTCTGTCAACAGTTACTTCTGACCGGTTACTAGTAGGAATAATGGAATGTTGGATGAATTCCAACCATTCTCTAGCTATAGGCTTTAGGTCAACCCTTCTTAGTTGAATGGGCTTGCCTTGGGAATCCCCTTTTCACTGTGATCCTTCGACACAGATGTCTGAGAGCACTTCATCTAATCTCTGATCAAAGTTGACTCTCCTAGTGTAAGGATGAGGATCTCCTTGCATTAGAGGCAAGTAGAACGCTAACCTCACACTTTCTGGGCTGAAATCTAAGATTTTTCCTCGGACCATAGTGATCCAATTCCTTGGATTTGGGTTCACACTAGTGTCATGGTTTTCAGTAACCCATGCATTAGCATAGAATTCTTGCACCATAAGAATCCCAACATCCTGAATGGGATTGGTTAGGACTTCCCAACCTCTTCTCAGGACCTCTCTTCGGATTTCCGGATACTCATCCTTCTTGAGCATGAAATGGACCTCAGGGATCACTTTCTTCTCTGCCACTACTTCATATACGTGATTTTGGTGGGCTATGGTGATGAATCTCTCTATCTTCCAAGATTAAGAGGAGGTGGCTACTGCCTTTTCTTTTCTCTTTCTAGAGGATTCTCCAACCTTGGGTGTCATGAATGGTAATAGAAAGAAAAAAAGCTATGCTTTTCCCATACCAAACTTAAAACTTTGCTCGTCCTCGAGCAAAAATAAAGAGAAGATAAGAATGGAGTAGAAAAAGGATAAAATAGAAGGAGATGGAGGGAGAGAGAGGGCTCGACCTTGTGGTGTTTTGTGGTGTATGAAAGGTGTGTGTATGAAGGGTTATGAAGGAGGGTATTTATAGGAGTGGGGTAAGTGAAAGATGTTGTGGGACCCACGGATCCTGAGAGGCTAGGGAATCCAGATTCCCTGCTTCTCTGCACTGGCGTTTGAACGCCCAGGGGCTACTCCCTGCAGGCTGGCGTTTAACGCCAGCAATGCTGCCCATTTGGGGCGTTGAACGCCCAGGGTATGCTCCCTGGCTGGTGTTCAACTTTTAATAACACTCCATCCAGGGTGTTCTTTTTTCACTACTGTGAAATTCTGTCCTTGTTCTGATTGCTGCATATGATCATGACCCTAAAAAAAAACAAAACAAAATAACATGAAATAAATAATTAATTAAAGTTGGGTTGCCTCCCAACAAGCGCTTCTTTAACGTCATTAGCTTGACGGTTAGCTCCTTACGGAGGTGAGTATGGGCTCAGATTTTCACCCCTTACAGTGAACTTTCTTCATGTCCTCTCATGAATGAGCTCCACATGCTCTAGAGACAGGATACGACTCACTGTATGTGGTAAGGCTGACTTCTTAGTGAAGACAACTCTCATGCCAGGTGAGAGGTCTTCAGTTAGAACTTTCTTGTCCCTCCAGCCTTTAGGTACTTTCTTCTTAGTACCTTTGTGCTTAGAGCTTATTGGTGGCTGGCCAACACCAAACTTAGAATTGGTGTCTGGGGGCTTTGTAAAGCTCTACACAGAAAGAGAGGGTTGGAACATTAGGTGTTCCACAATTATCTCTCCTTTATTTGAGGGAGAATTGGGATGAGGCATCTTGAACAAGATGTGGTCCTCCCCTAGTTGTAGAGTTAATTCTCCCTTGGCCACATCAATGATAGCATTGGCAGTGGCTAGGAAAGGTCTTACAAGGATGACAGAGTCGTCCTCATCCTCTCCAATATCCAAGACTATGAAGTTTGCAAGGATGTAGTGGTTTTCAACTTTTACCAAGATATCCTCTACTAAGCCATATATGGCTTTTTCATTGTCTTGTCTGCCATCTCTAATGAGATATTTGCAGCTTGCACCTCAAGGATTCCTAGCTTCTCCATTACATAGAGTGGCATGAGGATTATGCTTGACCCTAGGTCACACAGAGCCTTCTCCAAGGTCATGGTGCCTATGGTGCAAGGAATCAGAAAGTGTCCAGGATCTGGAAGCTTCTGAGGTAGCCTCTACTGAACCAAAGCATGGAGTTCTTTGGTAAGCAGTGGAGGTTCTTCCTCCAAAGGCTTTGTACCAAATAACTTGGCATTCAGCTTTATGAGAGCTCCTAGATACCGAACAACTTGCTCTTCCCTAGTGTCTTCATCCTCATCTGAGGATGAGTCATCATCAGAACTCATACATTGCAGAAGTGCAAGTAAAGTAACCTCAATGGTTTTTATGGTTTCCTTTGGTTCTGAGATAGAGGGTTTTTGAGTGGGATTTAAGCACTCAAAGGGTGTGCTTTGACTGGAGTTCAACGCCAGCTCTGATAGCTCTTTAGGCGTTGAACGCCTTTGCTGTCCACCCTTACTGGCGTTAAATGCCAGTCCCTCTATGCTTTTGGATGTTGAACGCCCAGCAGGGATGTCCTTGCTGGCATTCAACGCCAGCTTCCCTGGGTGTACGGGCGTTGAACACCCAGTGAGGGGTTCCTCACTGGCGTTCAGCGCCAGAATGGCTGCATGTTTGGGTGTTGAACGCCCAGTAAGGGGTTCCTTACTAGCGTTCAGCGCCAGAATGCCTGCCAGGTTGGGCATTGAATGCCCAGTGAGGGGTTCCTCACTGGCTGGCGTTCAACGCCAGCTCTGCTGCCAGGATGGGAGTTGAACGCCCAGTGAAACCTTCTTCACTAGCGTTCAATGCCTTCCCATTCTCCTCAGATTCAGCCTCTACCTCAATGATTATGGCCTTGAACTCTTCTCTTGGATTCACCTCAGTGTTACTTGGAAGAGTGTCAGGAGGAGTCTCAGGGATCCTCTTACTCAGTTGACCAACTTGCACCTCCAAATTTCTAATACAGGACCTTGTTTCATTCATGAAACTATGAGTGGTCTTAGAGAGGTTGGAAACCAGAGTAACTAAGTCAGAAAGGCTCTGCTTAGAGGTTTCCATGTTCCCTTGAGAAGATGAAAATGGTGGTCTGTTATTGAACCTATTCTGGTTCCTACCACCTTGATTGTTGTTGAAACCTTGCTGAGGTTTCTGCTGATCCTTCCATGAGAGGTTAGGATGGTTCCTCCATGAAGGATTGTAGGTGTTTCCATAGGGTTCTTCCATGTAATTCACCTCCTCCATGGTGGGTTGATCAGGATCATAAGCTTCTATTTCAGAAGAAGCTTCCTGAGTACTGCCAATTGCAGTTTGCATTCCAATTAGATGCTGTGAGATCATATTGACCTGTTGGGTCAAGATCCTCTTCTGAGGCATTCAGAGTATCAACTTCATGAACTCCTTTCTTCTGAAGGATTCCATGGTTTACAAGATTCCTTTTAGAAGTATACATGAATTGGTTGTTTGCAACCATCTCAATGAGTTCTCTTGCTTCTGCAGGTGTTTTCTTCAAGTGGAGTGATCCACTTGCAGAGCTGTCCAATGAAATTTTAGACATCTCAGATAGACCATCACAGAACACGCCTATGATGGACCATTCTGAGAGCATGTCAGGAGGACATCTCTTGATCAATTGCTTGTATCTTTCCCAAGCTTCATAGAGGGATTCACCTTCTCTTCGTCTGAAAGTTTGAATTTCCACTCTAATTTTGCTCATCCTTTGAGGGGAAAAGAATTTAGCTAGAAAAGTATTAACCAGCTTTTCCCAAGAGTCTAGGATCTCTATTGGTTGGGAATCCAACCATATCTTAGATCTGTCTCTTGCAGCAAAGAAAAAGAGTATAAGCTTGTAGACTTCTGGATTAACTCTATTAGTCTTTACAGTATCACAGATCTGTAAGAACTCAGCTAAGAACTGATGTGGATCTTCCATTGAAAGTCCATGGAATTTGCAGTTCTGCTGCAGGAGAGAGACTAACTGAGGTTTAAATTTTAAATTTTGAAATAAAATAAAATAAAATAGAATAGATTAAAATAAATAAAAAATTCGAATACTAAAATGGCTAATTAATTAAAAAGATTTGAAAAAATTTTGAATATGATTTTAAAACTTGAAGATTGAAACTTTCTCAACAAGGAAACACTAAACTTAAAATTTTTCAATCAAAATAATAAAGTAGTACAAGTAATTCAAAAATTGTGAAAAAGAACAAGATTTTGAAAAATTTTATAAAGGATTTTCGAAAAAATAATAAAGGAAATTTGAAAGAGAATTTGTTTTGAAAAAGATTTAAGAAGATAAATTTTTAAAATTGAAATTTTAACTTGCCTAACAAGAAACTACCAAATTTTAAAAATTTTGACTAAGTCAACCTAAGGAATTCGAAAATAATGAGCAAATAAAGGAAGAGATATTTTTTTGAATTTTTGAATTTAATGAGAAAAGAAAAAAACAATAAAATGACACCAAACTTAGAATTTTTAGATCAAAACTAAGAAAGCAAACAGGAAGACTTTGAATGTCAAGATGAACGCCAAGAATAAATTTTAAAATTTTTTAAGAAAATAGAAATACAAAGGACACCAAACTTAAAAATTTTTATATTTTGGACACTAATAATTCGAAAATGCACAAGAAAAACAAGAAAAGACACAAAATAAGAAAAACTAAAGATCAAACAAGGAAAATAAACAAGAACAACTTGAAGATTAAGAAAGAACTAAGAACATATAATTCGAAAAATTGAAAGAAAAATAAAATCATGCAATTGACACCAAACTTAAAACATAAAACTAAACTCAAATAGAAGACTAAATTATGAAGTTATTAGTTTTTTTTTTAATTTTCGAAAATAATTTAGAAAAAGAAAATAAGGATTTTAAAATTTTGACCAAAAACATTAATAGAAAACTCAATTTTAGTGACTCTGAACCAAAAAAAGATAAATTTTTCCTAATCTAAGTAACAAAATAAACCGTCAGTTGTCCAAACTCGAACAATCCCCGGCAACGACGCCAAAAACTTGGTGCACAAAATTGTGATTACACTTTTCATAATTCCGCACAACTAACCAGCAAGTGCACTGGGTCGTCCAAGTAATACCTTACGTGAGTAGGGGTCGATCCCACGGAGATTGTTGGCTTGAAGCAAGCTATGGTTATTTTGCAAATCTTAGTCAGGAGATTAATGATAAGAGTGATTATATTTACGAAAAATAAATAACATAAAATAAATAGTACTTGTGATTCAGTAATGAGAAACAGGCTAAGGTTCTGGAGATGCTTTGTCATCTGAATCTCTGCTTTCCTACTGTCTTCTTCTCCAAACACGCATGGCTTCCTTCAACGGCAAGCTGTATGATCCTCTCGGATGAAAAATATCAGGTATGATCTCTGCACGGCTAATCAACTGTCGGATTGCTCGTCTCGGATGAAAAATACCATGTACAGCTACCGCACGGCTAATCATCTGACGGTTCCCGCTAGCGTCGGAATAGGACCCTTGTCCTTTTGCACACTGTCACTGCGCCCAACATTCGCAGGTTTGAAGCTCGTCACAGTCATCCCTTTCCAGATCCTACTCGGAATACCACAGACAAGGTTTAGACTTTCCGGATCCCAGGAATGCTGCCCATTTGGTTTTAGCCTATACCACGAAGGTTCTAACCTCCGGACTCGGTCCGTGGATCAGAAACCCAAGAGATATGCACTCAAGCTGTCGTCCAATGACTACATTGAGCTCAGATTAGAACGGGAGTGGTTGTTAGGCACGCGTTCATGGGTTGAGGATAATGATAAGTGTCACAGATCATCATATTCTCTATATTGAAGTACGAGTGAGTATCTTAGAACAGAATCAAGCGTGATTGAATAGAAAACAGTAGTAATTGCATTAATCCATTGAAACACAGCAGAGCTCCTCACCCCCACCTATGGGGTTTAGAGACTCATGCCGTCAAAGTTACAATATGAAGTGTAAAAATATCAAAAGGTCCAAAATGAATCTCTAAAAGTAGTTTTTATACTTGACTAGTAACTTAGATTTATAGAAAATGAGTAACTAAGTGCAGATAGTACAGAAATTCACTTCTGGGACCCACTTGGTGTGTGCCTGGGCTGAGCTTTCAAGCCTTCACGTTCATATGCCCAAAGCTAGCGTTAAACGCCACCCTAGGTGCTAGAATGGGCGTTTAACGCCGAAAAATGTACCAGTTCTGGCATTTTACGCCAGAAAGTTTTAGGCTAACTTTAAATGCCAGTTTGGGCCATCAAATCTTGGATAAAGTATAGACTATTATATATTTCTGGAAAGTCCAGGATGTCTACTTTCCAACACAATTGAGAGCACGCCAATTGGGCTTCTGTAGCTCTAGAAAATCAATTTCGAATGCAGCAGGGTCAGAATCCAACAGCATCTGCAGTCCTTTTTCAGCCTCTGAATCAGATTTTTGCTCAGGTCCCTCAATTTCAGTCAGAAAATACCTGAAATTACAGAAAAACACACAAACTCATAGTAAAGTCCAGAAAAGTGATTTTTGAATAAAAACTAATAAAAATATAATAAAAAGTAATTAAAACATACTAAAAACTATGTAAAAACAATGCCAAAAAGGGTATAAATTATCCGCTCATCAAGCACATGGTGGCTAGCCACTGCTTTCTCCCAGAAAAACTCGTATCTCAGATAGTGAAAGTGCAACATTCACATTTCATTCAATACGCATTTATGCAATCATACTCAACCATAATTCAATAATAGCTCAGCCGTAACTCGGCAATATCTCAGCCATTCGGCTCATAATACAATCCATAACCAGCCAATTCATTAACAATCATAGCCCTTCGACTCATGGAATATCAAGCACTTCCACATTCATCCCCCATATCTCATACAATGATCCTTGATCATTATTCATCATTAATTATCCCCTTTCTTCATCCACAAGTTACCACATTTGCTAGCCCTTCTCATTGCTAGGCATATCATCAAGTTTTAAGACATAAAGGGTGAGATCGAAGGCTTAGAAGTCTTAAATTTGGCTTTAAAAACTCAAAAAATCAACTTCGGGGTAAAAACAGGGTCACGTGTGCGCGATGCTTATGCGCACGCGCGGAATGCATCAAGATACAGCGACGCATACGCGTTTCCCCATGCACACACGTGGATGGGAAAGAAACCAAGTGACGCCGACGCATCAGCCACGCATACGCGTGGGTGCGTTTTGTGCCTAGGCACAAAACCAGCACAACTCAAGCACACCTCTCTGGAATTTGGCTGCGCCAATTGAATTCACTCATCGATGCGTACGCGTGGGTAGTGAATGTTTGAAAACGACGCGTGCGCATCGGCCACGCCTACGCATGGGAGTGCGTTCTGCCAAAAATTTTACTAAGTTAAAAAGCTACAGAATTCACAGTTTCAAACCCCAATCTTCCGATGGGCATAACTTCTCCGTTTCAAATCATTTTTCACCCGCTCTTTGAATGGCATAAACATCCCGGATCTAATTTTATTTCTAAAAAATTTTGCACAAATTGGGGATCGGGAGTCTAAGTTATGCTCCGTCAAAGTATGCCCAAAAACCATATTTCATACAAAACTACAAAGTGCCATTTTCAAAACAAACCAATTCCAACCCTTTTTGAAATCAACCAAAACATACCAAAAACTAACCTCAAGCCTCCTCAACTCATACAATAACATTTTCATCAAAAATCACAAACCAACATCCCACCATTTTAACCCATATCAATCAAATAGTCCAATTTCAACACAATATCATGCCATATATATTTTTCTCATTCCAATTTCCAACAATACCATTTCAAATCAACCATCAATACATACAATCATCACCATCCTCACTCTCAACATGGTCTCACCCACATTTCAACCTCAACCAATTATTAATCATATGTCAAAACATGCATACCTCTCATGCATCATATCATCAAAACACCAATATTCATAATCATATATATGACCACACAATAGATCTCAACTATTCAACAACATCAACCATTCAATTCCTATCTTAGAGCCTCTAGCCTAGGTTTTCATACCACATTACATTTTAGATAAGGAAACCAAGACCAGACCTTAGCCGCTTTTTCGCTTAACCCGGAACACCTCCAAATCACTCTTTCACAAGCTCACCAAGCTTCAACAACTCCAAGAACTGATTTTTATCACACCAAAGCCCTCTTCCAAGCTTTTCAAAATCTCAATCAAGCTTCAATATTCACATACACACTACCTAAGCCACAATTATCACATTCAAACATAACAACTCAATACCCAATATCATAAACCAACAAATTCCACTAGGGTTGAGAATCTTACCACACCTAAGAATCAAGGAGACAATATTTCTCTTCTCCTTCAAGCTAGTTGGGTCCTATAACAGCAAAGAGCCCAAAATCTCAACACTTTTCCCCTAATATAACCTCCCCTAAAAATTCGAATTTTAGATACTGGCTCCCATGGGACCACTCGATCCTCGCCTTCTACCTCGGCTGCCCCTGGGTCGTCACAGGATCATCCATTTATCATGGTCCCAAACCCTAACTACGTGAGTCCTACTGTTCTACTCCACTAGGTAGTCATCCTGCTGCTTTACCAAAGTGGACTCCTCCACCTCCTCCACCCACTTAGCAGCCCACTACTTCGACAACACCACCACCGGTGATGGACACAGCAGTGCCAGAATTCTCCCATTGATTACAAAATTTTGACGTTAAATAGTTATCAGCAAGGATATTACCATCAACTTATTTTTTATGGTAAATTTATCGGTAATAAGTTTGCCAACGAATTATTTTCATAATTTTACCAATAAATCTGATGGTATTCGATGATTTTCTTGTAATGTCAACCTAGGATAAAATACTAAACTCTACCTACATGCTAAAAGGTGGAATGGTACCCCTACTGCACTGCTATCCTATGGTCAATCAAGTATATTATGCTCTTAAGGTGAACATACTAGTGAAAGAATGCAGCGATTGCACGGTGCGACAAGAAGTAACAGCAGAAACCATCACCAAAGGATGACGATGGGCAAGGGATCACTGTGGCGAACGAAGAACAAAAAGGTGGTAGAAGTGTAGTAGAGAATAAGGATGTCAGAGAGAAGAAATAACAGAGATAACAGTTAGAATTTTCAAATGCCTTATAAAGGGTGACAAAAAGGTGGGGAAAATGGACTTTTTTCACCTTCATTTAAAACCCACTACACTTGTAGCAGTTACAACACCTCGAACAGTGCAATCATTGTGTCAATTTAGAAGGCCAGAAAGTTCGAGAACCCAAACACCAGCGATGGTACAAATTCAAAAGTAATAACGGTCGATACAAAACACGAGACGTCGCAAGTTAGCGACCCCATGTTTGGGGTCACTGTTCCAGACCATGAGTCTCGATATTTTTCCACGGCCCACCAAATCGGCCCATCACTAATGGCCTGGAGATGGAAGGCCCTCTGAACCCGAGAAAGGCAAGATTCAGTCTGATATTTTCCCTGATCCTACATTTAATCTCCTTTAAATTATGAGAGGAAGAAAATGACGAGAACCCCGTAAATCAAGGGATCCTCAGCAAACTCTCATAACTATTACAAATAGGGAGCATGAGGCTCCCCCAAAGGTATGAACACAATCCTAATTTTACCTCATTTCTCTGAATACTCTCTGACTTAAGCGTTGGAGGAAATGGATCCTCTTAATTTTTTTTTAAATGAGGAAGTAAAGTGTGATCTCTAACTCTTCAATACTTTATCTCTCATATTTTCCCTTGATTCCACTTATAAAATTAATGATGAAAGATCACACTTTACCCTCTCAAGTGAAAAAATAAAATTGAAAGAATCTATTTCCGGCATCGGAGTATCATTGCAAGTGTCACCCCCATCTTCAATTTTGCATTCGATGTTGGAGTATTTAGTCTCATTCTCTCAGTTACCTCATTCAGGTCAGCTGACGAACAATATATTTGTGTGTGTCTATATAAGCTTATTTTTCGTATATATTTTGTAGTTTTTTTATATATTTTATACTAATAGCTTATTTTGATATACATTTATCATGATTGTTGTTAAAATATAAAATTGTTGTAAAATAAATAAATAAATAAGAAAGAGGTAATAAATATAAAATAAAGAAGTATAATTAGATAACTCTAGTAGTAATACTCACCACAATTACTATATCAATATAATAGAGATGATTAATATATTTACTAATATATAAAAAGTGAGAGAAGAGTATTTAGAATAGTGCAACATAAAGAAAGAGAGAGAATTATTTTTGCTGTGTGTATTATTCTTCATATCAGACTCTCTATTTATAGGCGTACAAAAGTCAAAGTTTCAAATATAATTAACTTCAGTCTTCCTTTGATAATTTGAACTTTTTCACTTGAAAAAGTTATCCGCCCAAACATTAATGGGCATCCGCCTCATACATCCTTTTCACAATACTCTCCCTTGGATGACCATTTAAGATTATGCCTCGTTAAAATCTTACTAAAGAAAAATCCAATGGAAAAAATAACTTTTGCGAAGAAAAAAGAGTACAATATCCTTTGATGGGGACTACCTCATTAAAAACCTTGTCAAGAAAAATCCAATGGGAAAAAACCTGACCAAAAAAAAAGAGTACAGCCTCCCCTCTTGTCGACATTATTTAATGTCTCGAAATCGGCGCATCCCAGTCTGATGTACCAATTTTTCAAAGGAGGATTTTGGAAATGACTTTGTAAATAAATCTGTCAGATTGTCACTTGAGCGGATCTGTTGGACATCAACTGTTCCTTGATTTTGAAGATCATGAGTGAAGAAGAATTTGAGAGAAATATGCTTTGTTCTGTCACCTTTGATGTAGCCACCCTTAAGTTGAGCAATGCATGCTGTGTTATCTTCAAATAGGACAATTGGAACTATCTTATGATCAATCAGTCCACATGATGATAGAATAAATTGGATCAAATTCCTGAGCCAAAAATACTCGTAACTTGCTTCATGTATCGCTAGTATTTCAGCATGATTAGAGAAGGTTGCTGCAATCGTCTGTTTTGTGGACCTCCATGATATAGCTATACCACCATATGTGAACAGGTATCCTGTTTAAGATCTCTCTTTATATGGATCAGACAAGTATCCTACATCTGCATACCCAACTAGTTGTGACTTGGAGCCATAGAGATAAAGCAATCCCATATCAACCATTCCATGAAGATATCGAAAGATTTGTTTAATTTCATTCCAATGTCTTCTAGTTGGAGAGGAACTATACCTTGCTAGTAAATTCACAGCAAATGATATATCGGGTCGTGTATTATTAGCAAGATACATTAGCACTCCAATGGCACTAAGATATGGTACTTCAGGATCAAGGATATCTTCATTTTCTTCTTTAGGACGAAATTGATCCTTTTCCACATTCAAAGACCTTACGATCATTGGGCCACTTAATGGATGTGACTTATCCTTATAAAATCTCTTCAAAATATTTTCTATGTATGTTGTTTGATGAATAAAGATCCCATTTTTTGTATGCTCGATCTGCAGGCTGAGACAAAATGTAGTCTTTCTAAGATCTTTCATCTCAAACTCTTCTTTTAGAGCTTTTATAGTTGTTGGAATCTCTTCAGGAGTTCCAATGATATTTAAATCATCAACGTACACAGCAATTATAATGAATTCAGATGCAGATTTCTTTATGAAAACACATGGGCAGATATCATCATTCTTAAATCCGTTTTTGACCAGATACTTAGTAAGACGATTATACCACATTCGTCCAGATTACTTTACACCATATAAATATCTTTGCAATTTGACTGAGTATAACCCTTGTGAATATTCATTGGATGGTTTAGATATCTTTAATCCTCCAGGGACTTTTATATAGATATCACGATCTAATGAGTCGTATAAGTAGGATGTTACCACATCCATTAAATGCATATGTAGTTTATGATATGCGGATAAACTGACCAAATAACGCAATGTTATTGCATCCACTACAGGGGAATATGTTTCTTCATAATCTATACCGGGCCTTTGTGAAAAACCTTGTGCCACAAGTCGAGCTTTGTAGTGTATAACTTTATTTTTCTCATTTCGTTTTCTCACAAATACGCATCTGTATCCAATAGGTTTTATATCTTCTGGTGTACGGACTACAGGTCCAAAACCTTCACGTTTTGCAAGTGAGTCTAACTTAACCTTCATGACTTCTTTCCATTTTAGCCAACCATTCCTTTATTGACATTCTTCGACTGTTCTTGGCTCAAGATTCTGACTTTCATGCATGATATTTAATGTCACATTATATGTAAATATTTCATTGATAATTGTCTTATTTCGGTCTCATTTCTCTCCTGTAAAGACATAATTTATCGAGATCTCGTCATTTTTACAATTTTCAGGTACCTGAACATCTTCTGGCATCAAAACTATATCAAAATTTTGGACAACTACAGGTATCTTTGTTATGTCTTTTTCAACAGTAATAGTATTTACCTCTTTTCTTTTTCGAGGATTTTTGTCTTTGGAACCAACCTATTTACCATGCTTCTGGCGTGAATTTGTTTCAGTAGCCACTTGTCCAACTGGAACATCAATTCGAATTGGGGTATTTTCCGCTGGTATATAAGATTTGGTAAACCATTGAATCAAGATGGATTTCAACATCTAGTATTCATGAGAAATAGTTATTTTCAAATATATTAAGAGCACTAAATTTAAGATGAGAGAGCTTCGACGTAATGAAAACTTGTTACTTGAGTCTTCCTAAAATTTGATCAGAATCTCGTGCTGATAACGTGTTGTAAAATAAATAAATAAATAAATAAGAAAGAGGTAATAAATATAAAATAAAGAAATATAATTAGATAACTCTAGTAGTAATATCCACCACAATTACTATCTCAATATAATAGAGATAATTAATATATTTACTAATATATGAAGAGTGAGAGAAGAATATTTAAAATAGTTGAAACATAAAGAAAGAAAGAAAATTGTTTTTGCTGTGTATATTATTCTTCATATTAGATTCTCTATTTATAGACGTATGATAAACCCCATTTTTAGGGTTTATCTTGTATTGAATTTAAAGTATTTTGATGACCTTTTTTCGCATTTAGCCTATGAATTAGCATAGTTTTGTAATCTCTCCCGTATTTGTGCTTAAGTGTAAAAACATGCTTTTTAAACCTTTAATTTGATAATTTTAATTCATCCTTGATTCCATAAGATGCCTTGATGTGTTTGCTAGTAATCTCAGGTTGAAATAGGCTAGGCATGGATCAAAGGAGCAAGGAAGGAAGCATGCAAGTGGAGAGAAGCACAAAAGCCAAAGAATTGATCTCGGCCAAGCACGCGCACGCACACAAGGCGCTCGCGCGCACATTGCGGAATCAGCCAGGGGCGCGCACGCGTACCGTGCGCGCACGCGTCGTAGTCTGAACGTGATTCTGTTATTGCAACACGTGCCTGGCGATTTTGGAGGGTTTCAGCAACCAACTTTGACGCCAAACTGCATATAAGAACCAAGGATTGAAGAAGATTAACACACATTCACATCCATAGTCTCATTTTACACTTTTTAGATTTTTTTAGTTAGTTACATTGTTAGAGAGAGAGACTCTAACCTCTCTCTAGGGTTCATCTTCATTTCTTCTCCATTTTCAACCATTCTTTGGTGAGATCCATTGCAACTCTCAATTTACTTTGTTCATGTTATAGATCCTCTTCTCTAATCTCAACTAGTGTTTGTAATTGTTCAACTCCCATAGATCTTAGATTTGATTTTGTTGTTTTGGATTCTATTAATGCATTGGAGATCTCATTTTCATTGTTGTTCATTGTTCTTATTGTTGTTAATTTCTTGTATTGAAATACTTTGATTCTAAGTCTCTTCTCCATTCTACTATGTCTTTCATTCTTGCCTTCCAAATATTTGAGAAAATACCAACTTTAGATATGGAGTAGCATTCTCTCACTTGGCCTAGTGGTTGATTCATTGGAGACACTTGAATAATGGATGTCAATTGTTGATTGAGGATTAAGAATTGCCATTGGTTTGGAGTGCACTAAAGCTAGAATCCCTTAGGGTGAAGCTAGGACTTGTGACTCAAGCTAGTCATTCTCACTTGAATTTCCTCTATAATTAGAGGTTGACTAAGTGGAGCAAGACTTAATTGTTATCATCATTGAAGGAAACTATAGTGATAGAACTTCCAATGTCCAACCTTGGCCAAGGCCTTCAAGATTAATTGATTGTTGTTCACCTTTGTTAGCACTTTTATGCCACATTCTTGAAACCATAAAAAAAACCATTTAACCAATAACCTGCATCCTTGTAGCATTCCTAGGGAAGAACGACTCGGGAGATTAATACTCTCAGTTATTGATTTGATTTGTTTGGTGATAGATTTTGAGTCGGTTTAGACTATGCTACGATTGATTACTTAATAATTTCTATACCGGCAAAAATTCAATCATCAACGTACAAAAGTTGAAGTTTCAAATATAAATAATTAGCCACCCAAATATTAATGGACATTCACTTCATACATCCTTATCACAACAAAAATTATAGTTATATAGAAGACCGAAACTCATTGTTTGAGCTGATGTGAGAGACATAAAAATTACTAAAATACACATCTTTAATTAAATACACTTTTATGTTAATTTTTTTTAATTTAATCAATGCAATGAAGGAAACATAATACATATATATTAAACAGTATATACACAACTAGAAAATTGATTAATACAGACAGATTTACAGACGGATTTAGTCTTTATTACAGACGGATTTTTGGTTACCGACGAAATTACCGATGGATTTTGTCCCTCTGTAAAAATCCCATCGGAAATTATTTACCGATGGATTTTTTTTCCGTCGAAAAATTACAGACGGATTTTTACTAATTACCGACGGATTTTTCTTCTGTAAATTCTGCATCCATTTTTTCGAAGGCGACGAACATTCCGACGGATTTTTCGTCTGTAATTACAGACGAATTTTCAGATGGATTTTTCGTCTGTAATTACAGACGGATTTTCAGACGGATTTTCCGTCTGTAATTTGAACTTTAGAAAATCATCTGCACTCTGATTAAAGACAGAAAATCCGTCTGTAAATCCGTCGGTAAGGTAAAATATATATTTTTTAATTTTTCTATTACAAAAATAAACCTATTTTCATACAAAATAAATATAAATTTAATAAATACAATTTTTTATCTATTTTGTATTCGAATATTTATAATATTTCAAAAAATAAACAAATTCATCGTATTATCAAACTAAAAGAATAGTACTATAAACAAGCAAATTAATATAATTTAAAACATAAACAAAGTGTATTAATACATTAACTATAATATTAAGTAACAACTATACATCAAAGTGTGTTGATACATCAACTATAATTCATAACAAACAAATATTTAATTAAAAGAGTATGTAGTCAAATCTTATGGAATAAAAAATCTCTTGGCGTGTATATTTGCCATGCCAAGCCAAGCCAAGCTAAACAGATCATGCTGGAACTGCATAGGTTCTTCCTCTAAATGAGACAGTTGCATCGGTGGTAGTGTTGGCATTGGTCAAGAAGCAACTTGATGATTTGTTTGAGGCATACACAGTGGCCTGAAATAATTATTTTTGAAAAGTAATTATTCATTATTGCTCTAATTCAATTAGAGGAAAAAATACTGCAGTGTTGTAATTTTGTTTTCATGTATTTTGGTACCGTGATAGAGTTGTAGAATTTCTCCTCTAAAAGATTTCCGGAAAAACAAGAACTCGCGCTCGCCATCGACTAAGCGTGACAAAAGCTAATGCAGTTCTAGCTTCAGAGTCAAACCCGCACGCTAGATGTATCAACAAAGTTCTGCTTTAAAATATCACATAACATATACCCGAATTCATCCTTTCCTACCTGAAACACACAGATGGCAAGGAATTAAGCTCTGATTATCTATTCAAGAAAATCAAGGCAGCGTTTTCCTACATGAGACATTCCTAACAGAATAAGCACTTGCTCTTGCAACCTCAGATGCTTCCTGCAGTCACTTCAACGGTTACTAAAAGTTGTTGAAATTGAAGATTTTATTTGAACTTAAAAACGAATGCCACAGCATCCAAACAATTTCTATAAAACAAACCTCTAATAAAGAAGCGCCCCACTTAAATGCTCCCAGGTTCATGCAATCTTTTGCTAAACAAAGAAGCCCCAAAGCAAGCCCATATTGTGCTGGCACACATTGTGATGAAATCTCCAAAGCTTGTCAAAATTGTTCAACTCCCTTTCATGTAGAAAAACCCGAAGACAATTTCACAGATAGTTATAGAATATAAACCATTGGATGTGGTTGAACAGCTTCCAGAAATTCATGAAAGGATTTGCAAAAAAATAGAATTCATTATTATCGAAGAGTACCTTCCTAAATAAACCAAGTGTCAACGAGATATTTCGGCTTTCAACCAAAGCAAAGACCATCTTATCATCCAACTCGATGGCACGGCCATAAGACTGATGGAGAATTCAAAAGTAAGTTGGTGGTTGAGGAATTAATCATCCAGAAGATTTAAGAGGAACCCAAACAGAAGGTACCTTTATGGCTGCAGTATACCTTCCCAATTGCTGATAAGCAAGGCCCAAAGCCTGAAAAAGTTTTAGATACTAAAAAAATCTTGTATTTTGCAGCCAAAATATTTTTCACAATGACAAAGTTCAAATCCAGTGATGCTTTAGCATGTAGAAGACCACCCATTTCAGTCACAATCTCTTCTATCTTAAGCTAAGAAAATGGAACACACAAAAGCACCAGGGATGTAATGTCTGACAAAGAAAGCACATTAATACCAAAAGCAAGTTGAATTTTTTTAAAAAAATGTTACCTGATCTTCATCTGAATGAATGGAATCTACTGCAGCAGAAGAAAACTCTACAACAAGCAACATAAAAAAAAAAGAGTTAATTTATATATCTCAATCCATAAAGCAAGTAGATTCAAACAGCGAAAAATGAAAAGCTGAATAAACAGAGTTAAATAAGGAAAAGAAATTATCTGAATAATGAATGAAGGAGCAAATAAAACTAAAAAAAAAACAAATTGCAAGGATGATGAACACGCTACAGCACAACAGATCCACAGTTAACCATACCAACCATTTTTTTACTGTGTAATAAAAAAGAAAATCAAAAGGTAAATATGTATTCCCAAACAGATATAATTGTTCCCCGGAAATAAGAGAAATGAATAAAATGCATACTACAACAACCACCAAATAGCAAGTGAAAAGGATGATGTCCAGAATCATAACTACCTGTGAATGCCCAACTATGAATAGCTTTGAATTTGTTACTGAATATATGTAATTGATCATTTCTGCCATATCATACAGGGCTAATTCCTGCCAGTTCCAATCCCAGAATTTCTATCAAGGGACCAAAGTTGAATCAATCACATGATGCACTGTACAAACTCTGGCTCTAACAATTCCAATAAAAAGTGGATTCTGCGTATTTAGAAAGTATTTAGAACATAACCATTCATCAGAAAGCTGTCCCTAAAAAGTGAATTCTGCGTAGTTATCACTGTATGTATAATCAAATCATTTGTTTATTCATTGATCATATAGCACTATTAGTTTGCAACCAAGGAAACAATTGCAATAAACACCTTTTTTGTATATATAAAAAGGATTTTGGAAAGCCTTTCAACTTCCCTGAAATTGGTATAAGCTGATAAACAAGGGCATTATATATGCCAATGTATAAGCTGATAAGGGAGGCAGAGAAACACAAATTAACACTTAAATAAAGCAAATTATAGAATAACAAATTATATTAGCATCTAGAAGTTCTCTAACAGCATCATCAACATTTTTAGCAGTTTGTTTTACCTGATTAACACAGATACATACCAACAATTATCCAATGTAAAATAAAGAGAATTGCAAGAATTAGTTAATGATTAGAAATTAAACAAACCAATAATTGTCCCTCTTTGGCAGTATCATCTGCAATGCAGTTGTGAAGAGGCTCCAATTGTTGGCTACCATCAAGTTGAACACCAATAAAATACTGTACTTCTCCCTGTTAATAAAAACACAATCTTAAAACTGGTTAATTAAATTTAGTATGATTATTTATATGTGTGTGTGCGCGCGCGTGCGTGTTGTACCTTACCTTCTGATCTCGCATAGGTTGCAAATGAAACAAATTCCAAAACTTCTTACCTGAATTATTGAGTAGAAGATAAGAATCTTCAGTAGCAAGTAGAATAATAAGATTTAAATTGTTAAATTTGTTATTTTTCTCTGTAGAGTGCAGACTGCAGAGTAATCAAAGGATATAGAAAGAATAAATGTTAATTAAAGAAGCTTATATTAATTGTTACCACTCTTTGATAATTAATGAGTTGCACAGTAATTTCTATTTGGTTGTCAATGGCCTCTCTAATTTTTTTTCATTGTAGCTCGATCAGTTTCAGGTCCTTGCAGAAATCTAAAATCAACCAAATAGAATCAAGATTAAAATAAGCATCATTATGATCATAGAAACATTTATACATATAATAATTGAAGCCTGTGGAAAAGTTAGAAACAATTGCAATAAAAGTTAGAAGCCATCTTGTGGGTCGTGGCTGATCACTTCTTGTGGCTCGTCACAGCCAATGCAACTATGTTATTCGTGGCAGTGATATGCTACCATAAGGGCATTCACAGCCAAGGGACTCGCCATAGTTGATGCTGCGGGTCACAAGGTTGGTTGGTTCAGAAGACATAAAACTATGGGATATCACACATCATGCAATGCTAGTCTATTCAGAAGACACAAAATACATACAAAGATGGTGTTAAGTGGAAAAATAACTGGTTAAACTTGATGCTTAAATATGTTTGATGCTAGTGGATTAGATGTCAATGATCTGCTTTTTGGTGCATTCTTCAGCCGTCATTCTAACAAGCTAAATCTATTTCTGAAAATTTAGTACTTTATGTTTCAGACTCAGAGAATTAGAAACTATCAAGTAAAGAAATATTAACATGAGTATTTTGACCCCACCAACTTGATCTCGTCTAACAGATCCATCGCCAGTTCTAGCAGATCCTGAGTATTCCTTCTGTATCAATCGAATTGAATCAATGTAACAGACGTAGTCAAGTCACCAAGAGAACCCCACTGCTCAGCCACCCTTTTATATATTATATTTGAAGTCTGAACCCTCTCCAACATACATATTATGCACTGTCATGCTCTGCAACATTCACAATCTCAATTACTATCAACATAATCTCATAATTAGCATATAATTAGAGACATGAAACCCTAACCTTGAGTAGAGGCGTTACAGATCCATCGTTAAGAGTGAAGATATCAAAAATTTAGAAGCAAATTTAGAAGCATAGTGTCAACAAGATCTTGAGCTGTAACACTGAATAACAAGTAAATGATTATCAAACAATGAAAGTTGTAAATAATTATCAAACAAATAGCTCAAATTGAATTACAAATTACTTGAACAAAGCAGAACAGAACAGATTCAACATTCGTCCAAGCAAATGATTCAAACGAAAGCTTCGATTGCAGAAAAAATTCATCAAAATCAGAGTAAATCCGCAGATTCAAACGAAGCACAAAAGTAGAGTATGATAAACCTAAAACTGGCACAGAAAAATTGAGCCCTAAGGTTTATCACAAAGAACAGAATCACAAAATCAGGATTTATATACCTGAAATTTGAGATGGTTACAAGAAGAACTGAGAGAGCGAGTTGAGATTAGATGGAAGAGGTGCCAGAGGGAGCAGATGCGATGAGAGCGTCGGCAGAGAGAGCTCTGCGACGAGAGCGGCGGCGGGGAGATCTCGTAGGACGCAAGGGATGACAGAGAGATTGTGCGATGCAAGCAGCGGCGGCAGCGGCAACGGCCACGGCGGAAGAGAGAAGAGGGTATAGGTTAGGTCTAAATTAAAATTTTCAGACAGAAAATTTTAAATTACAGACGGATTTTCCGTCTGTAATAATTTAATAAAACGCGTATTTTATCTACCTAATTACAGACGAAAAATCCGTCTGTAACCATTCCACGGAAAAAAAATTAATTTTTTCGACGGAATTATAGACGGATTTTCTTTTCCGTCTGTAATTTATGCTAATCTATTTTGTTTGTTTTCCGACAAAAAAATCCCTCTCAAATTCCGTCTGTATTTCAGTGGGATAAAATCCGTTGGAAATATCCGTCTGTAATAACTAATTTTCTAGTAGTGATATATATATTATGAACTAATTTTAAAGTTATATGAACTTAGTGAATTTCTCCTGTTTAATTTTAAAATAATGTCACTTGATATATACATATATAATTGAGGAATAAAAAATATATAATATAAAT
>NC_029789.2:27003159-27011383 GCF_000816755.2 Arachis ipaensis
ATATATATATATAGTACTATACTACTATAGTAGTGACAGTTTATTTGTCTAGAGTTACTGATATCCGCTTACTTAATCTTCGTCACGAGAATTTTGACGGACACTATTATTGCACGTAATAGTGTATAATTAACACCCACTCTTAGATTGGACCACAACCACTCTCACTATTAATAATGTACGGAAACTTCATACCAAAACAAAAGAAATTATTTAGGTGTCAATAATGTGTCCTCCATCTTCCAATAGTATCAATGACCACCCAAAATTTTATGTGTCTTCTCCTTTTTTAATTTTATTGTTTCTTTATAATATATATAAAAGAATATTTTGTACATGGACTGATACACATGCATGCATGTTTTTAGATGCAAGTTCAAACAAAGTTTATTAGAAGACTAATAAAGTTTAGGCTTAAATAAATTTTTGGTGTTTATTAAGTATATGTTTTTTGGTTTTGCTTTCATAATTTGTTTTTGTTTTGGTCTATTAAATTTAAAAACTATTTAACTTGTTTCGCACATTAATACTTAATGAAACAAAAACTACCGGTTGGGATTAAAATCAAAATGTTTTAGATTTTACGATACCAAAATTTAAAAAATTTACAGGAACAAAACCAAAAAAATAATATTTTATATTGATAAAAAATTAACAACAGAAATTTAAAACTAAAACTTTTTAAATTTTATTGGACCAAGACCAAAAGAAAAATTTACAAAATCAAAATCCAAATCATATATTTTAAATAATTCATATAAAGAGAAATAATAAGAATTTTATAAATAATGTAATAACATGTATAAAGGATAAAGTTAGTAAAAGAAAAATAAATATTAAGGATAGTGGCTAAAGCACGTTAGTGCAATGAAAAATTAAAAATTATTGTTTTTTATAAATATGATTTTATGAACAAAATCAAAATAGATAATTATACGAATTTCAAATATTAAAATAGAAATTTAGGTGATCAAATTTACTGTTGATACATGATCGGCCAGCACCCCCACTCCTCCTCTAACCAAAACAGCAACATCGTCAACAACAATAACTATACTATCAACCGCCACACCCCTCTGCTGTATCTGTCACGGCAACCGCTCTCCTTTCAACCCCATCATTGTCCTCCGTAGTGGCACCAGATTTTCTGAGTCTCACAAAAATGGCAATGACGGTGGAACCGTAGAGGAGATGAGAGATGTGATCGATCAGAGAGAAACAATGATGACCTAGTTTTTTTATTAGTTCTGGAACGATTTTATGCAGATGATAGAATTGTGTTGTTTTATTTTGGCGCGTGAAAGATAAGTTGGGTAGCTAATCCATAAAGAGGAGTGTTAGGAGCTAGTAAATTTTGTTATTTGTAGTTATTAGTTAGTCATTATTAATGTTTTTAATGGTGTGAGATTATATTTAGATTACTCACTTTTCTTTTGATGATTAAGTGCTGGCTAAATTTTAATAAAAGTGTTTACCTCCTAAATTTTCTTATATTGTATTTAATTATATCGCTGTTTTTTTTTATTATGGAAAGTGTTAACGTGTAACACCATAAAATGGAGGGAATAAAAAAAATTGCACTGCTATGGGTCAGATATAAAACGCAAGATGGGTTTTGTACTTTTTATATTTTTTTTTAAATTTTGAAACACACTAAACGTAGGTTACTTTTTGGTATTTCCATTTTTTTTATTTTTTTTTAGGCTAAATGCAGATTGTGTTTTTTTAAGTCAAAAAATTCAACTTTTTTTGAAGCCCACAAAATGCAGGTTGCGTTTTGTTAGTGTCAAAAACTTTTTCTTGGAAGCCCCAAAACGCAGGTTGCATTTTGTACACAGAATAATATTTAAATCCACAGGTTTGCCTATAAATACGAAGTCCAGTTTCATTCATCTTCATCTTCACTTCTCCTCTTACTATTTCTTGCATAAAGTCCTTAGTGGTGTACTTTTTGACAGATAACTATGTCAAAAAAATAGAGTTAATTGAGGCTGAAGTTATGGAAGGTGTTGCAAATTTGCGAGTATATTATAACGGTGAGGTTATACCAAATACACATGAAGGAGTGACTTTTGTTTGTGAATGTCCGTTGTCATTTACTATTCCATGTACCATGAGTTTTGTTGAGTTGCAAAATGGTCTTTGTAATAACATTCAAAGCAACATTTTGAAAAGGGTGAACAATCTTTTATACAGAAGTCCTATGCAAGTATTTGGTGGGCTAATACAGTTTCAAATAATGCCCATCACTGACGATGCCAATATGCAGCAAATGTTGTATATTTATCAACAAATCCGATCTCATGTGCCGATGATAGAGCTGTACGTTGAGTTTGAACAGCAGTCGGGGATGGGTACAGTTGGCGACAAGGTCAATGTTGATGAGCTCGGGGATATAGATTGGGAAGAAGATAATAATGACAGCGAAGAGGAATTCGAAGCTAACTATGAAGTCGATGACGAAAACGATGACGGAGACTTGGCAGGCAATCCGGCGGTGCAAAATGAAGCAAATGCGATTGTAAGCCAACACCCGTTTGGTGTTCCGTCTTTTATGCAGACTCTAGATCTTGAAGCTAGGGGTGTGCATGGGCCGGGTGAAACCGGGTTTGGTGTGACCCAGACCCGACCCGAAATATATACCGGGCCTATTTTTAAGACCCGAACCCGACCCTAGACCCGATGAAACCTATACACTTTCGGGCCACGATTATACCGGGTAAAAACCGGGTGAAAATCGGGCCGTTAACATTATATTACCTTGATACCTTCTTGTAAGTTAGCATGTAAAAATATCCAAATTTCCAAGACTCCAATCATTATTTGACATGGTAAAATTCACTTAGAAATATATACTAAGAACCAACTCTTCTCTAAAATTAAAGCATAACCATAATCAATACTAATATTGTCTAATAACACCAAATATTTAAATCAATACAAATAACACAAGATTATGCATTAGTCTAAAGTCTTATGCATTTTAAACATAAAATATTAACTTATAGTCTTATATATAATGACTAATAACACAAAATATTAAGGTTTACAACACTTAAATTTCACATAATAATAGTCATCATCCATCACTAATAACACAAAATATTAATTATATATGATGACCGGGCCATCGGGCCGATTTCGGGTGACCCGAGCTATGGCCCGGACCCGACCCGAAATTATGACCGGCTCTATTTTTGAGACCCATACCCGGCCCTAGACCCGATGAAATCACACTAAATTAGCCCCTAAAGTGTTTGGGACCAGGCCGGGTCTTCGGGCCGGGCCGGGCCATGCACACCCCTACTTGAAGCCATGCATGCCCCGAAATTCTCTGAGTATGTGAATACGGGTATGTTATGATTATTAACTCAAGTTTCCTATAGTGCTTATTTTATTTGCCTTGTCTGACTGATGGTGGTGCGCATGTCGTAGGTGAAGGCAACGTTGTGGCGGAAGATGGCGAGTTTAGTGTCGGAATGGAATTTGGTTCGAGAGAGTCGGTGATATCTGCAATCAAAAGCTACACCATCTCTAGAGGAGTTGATTACACTGTGTATGAGTCTGAGCCGTAGACATTCTATGCGAATGCAAGGGGTATGGTGGAGGGTGCGACTGGCTTATCCGACACAATTGCATATGCCATTAGGCCGTTGGTCGAAGCAGACCCCTCAAAAAAGGTGAAGTTTGTTATTGCAGAAGTTCAAGACAAGTTCAACTACACTGTGAGTTACCGCAAGGCTTGGTTGGCAAAGCAGAAAGCTGTCGCAAAAGTTTTCGGTGATTGGAAAGTTTCTTACCAGACTCTGCCAGTATGGTTGAAAGCAATGACATTGAATATGCCAAGGTCTCGTGTTCAAATTAAAACACTCTCCGTTTACTGTGAGAGTGAGGAGGTTCAAGGTGTAAAAGTTCTGCACCGTGTTTTTTGGAGCTTCTATCCATGTATTGTAGCATTCAGACACTGCAAGCCACTTGTGTAGGTTGATGGCACGCACCTGTACGAAAAATATAAAGGTGCACTTCTGGTAGCGGTTGCATAAGATGAGAATAAAAACATTGTACCTATTGCATTTGCGATTGTCGAGGGTGAGACAGTAGACGCATGGGAGTTTTTCCTAACCAATTTGCGAAGATATGTGGTTACCATTGATGGTGTGGGTATTATTTCTGACCGCCATACCTCCATCGACGTTGCAATAGCTCGCAGTAACGGTGCATGGTCACCACCAAGGGCGTGGCACATGTACTGCATCAGGCACATCGGGTCCAACTTCTTAAGGAGGTTTAAGGCTACATATTTGCATAAACTCGTGGTGAACACAGGTATTTCAACTCGCTGTTATGGTTCTATTCATAGTAAACTTGTGGCATCTGCTTATGATTAAATGGTTTGTTCAACAGGCTATTCTAGGATGGAGCAAGAGTACAACAAAAACTACCAAAGGCTTAAAGAGCGGGGTGAGGCATATACTCAATGGTGCGATGAGATCGGTGTTGAGAGATGGGTGTTGGCATTCGATGGTGGTCATCGTTGGGGACATATGACGACAAACTTGGTAGAGTGCATAAATTCTGTCCTGAAGGGTGCACGCAACCTTCATGTGACTGCCCTTGTCTGGTCAACTTTCTACCGGCTGAATGAGTTGTTCACTCGGAAGAGTACCAAGGCTCATGAGCGTCTCCGCAACGGATTCACGTATTCAGAATTTGCAACGAAGAGAGTTGAAGAAAGCTTCTGACGTGCAGGAAACATTGTGGTCAATCGGTTTGACAGGCACAATGAGATGTTTGAGGTTCGCAAAATGCAAGATGCTACCATTTACACTGTTAACCTTGCGCAATGACACTGCAACTGCGGCCATTTCCAGGTCGAGCGACTTCCATGTTGCCACGTGCTTGCATGTTGCACCAACCAGCGCCTTGATTGGCAAGTGTACGTGCACGATGTGTACAATATGTCTAAAATTTGCAAGATGTATAGAGGCGAGTTTGTTCCAATGGGTGACCCATCTACCTGGGATAGATATGAAGGAGAGAAGGTGATCGCCAACTGGACATTGAGGTGCACGACAAAAGGAAGACCGAAGTCAACCCGCTACGTGAATGAGATGGATTCGCGGGATATGCGTGGTCCTCGCCGGTGCACTATATGTGGACGCGAGGGATATAGCCGCAGCCGATATCCTCAGCACGCAGGTCCAAGCTCCACTGGAGGTGATTAGTGGTTAAGGTTTTCAATGTAACTTTGTTATGACCTACTTCACAATTATATGTTACTTTTTCTTGTAACCTCGTTATTTAATTTTTTAGAGAACAAACATTTCGATCCAAACAGAGTTACACGAGAACAAAGCTAAATATGTCATAATGATAATATTGAACAGAATCATCTAAATATAAGATACGACACTGAATACAAATCTGAATACAACACTGAATACAAGATCAAATGCAACAGACTACTTCCTCGGCGCCTTCTTTGAATACAAGGATGGGGTGTATTTGTTCGGAGGCGCAGTCTGTGTCCGTAAGTTATACGGATGACCCTGCGATACACCGGCATCCAGCCCACTGCCAACGTCAGGACCACCGAAATCTATCATGCTCGCACCACCAGCGTCATACAAACTTGAACCACTCATCACAGGAGCACTCACTCCACCAAGATCATACCAGTGCTGCAAGTGCATCCCAAATCTCCCTCTTCCTGTTGTGGGTACTCATTCAAATCAAACAACTGGGAGTGTGGTGGTGCAGAAGGACCGGGCGGATCTACATGACCCGTCGACTGATCAAAGTCGAAGTCACTAGCATGACCTGAAGTGGCGCGACGACCACCAGACTGCTGAGATGTAGCAGGCCCTTCCGTGGCGTCAAAAATAAATAATTTGTATCTCTCGGGACCTCAGAGAAGCTGATGGTGTCAGATCCACCCAACGGACTAAATTGACCCTCGACTGGAATTACCAGCTGTGGTATGTAGGGCAAAGGTGCCTGAGGTGGCTGTGGTTCCGGTATATATGGTGCCTGCTGCTGATATGCCAGCCACTGCTAGGCCAGATCCTGAAACTGCTAGGCATATGCCGACATTTGGTACTAGGGGTCATATGCCAGGACCTGATAATGGTGCTCATATGCCGGTACCTAATTAACAATTAATTACAATTACTAGTAATTAATGATAATAGATAAACCTAAACAATAATAATTAATTATCGTTTAAAACGGTAAACATTAATAATAAAAACACTAGTAATTAATAATAATACCTGAAACTGCTGCTCATGAGGCGGGACTTGCTGCTGTGGGCCAGCTGGTTCTTCCTGTTGCTACTGTGGTTCATCGACGCCACCCTCTTCACCTGCAACTCTATCTGACAGTCGCATGTGAATCACATACTGCTGTGTGTACCACTCGTAGTACACTGGGAGAGGATGAAAGTCAATAATCTTCTCGCCTAACTGCAATGTGTTATAGCGGTCAAATCTCCACATGTTAACCCATTGACTGTAAATCTGTCCCCAGTCATGGTTCTGTGCTCCTGTCAACCGCTTGTAATGATCACGACCAATGTCGAAAGCTGGGCCTGGTGGAAGCTGTTGCATCCCGAACTGTCGTCGCACTCGGTCTGTTGGGTGCCATTCTATGCACTCGAATGATACTAGCAGTGACTGGGTGGAGCATATACCCATATGGACATCGAGGACATCCGGAACCCCCACTCCCATATATGGCCGCCATATAAACTGCACATTAGTTACCAAGAGGCCGATTAGAAAAATTATTCTTCTGAATAAAAATATTGGACATTAATGGTTACAACTTACATCGTCAATTTCCATGTCGTCGAGTCCTCGCCTAAAATACGCAATAGGCCTCCGTATATATTTTGTATGTCGGCACAACAACAACAACAATAATAATAATAATAATAACAATAATAGTAATAATAATAATAATAACAACAACAATAACAATAAAAAATAATACCGTCGCGCAAGTGGAACACCAAGATCGCCGAGCTGATCGCGGGGTATAGGTGCCAAGAACGGCATATGCTCTCACGCCCAAACAAAAAGCAGTATCAGTGGGCCATCCATCTCTTTACAGTTGTGTCGTGAAGCACGACACAACGATTTGTATAGGTGTGCCAGACTGGCTGCCCCCCAACTGTATGATGAAATCCGGTGAAAATTCCGAAGTAGCGGTAGAAACTTCGAGTTCAATGAAGTGGTCGACTTATCTGGAAACACAACTGTTCCGAGCACGCAGAAAATGTGCGCCCTGACGTACCGCTCAACAGACTCCTGAGTGTCACACGGCTCGGTGTCTCTGCACCGCCAGACCCATTGAATATTAACTTTTCCCAACACGTGATCTTGCGGACCAGGCTCTCAACCAAAACACGCAATGCAGTTCTCCACCAAAAACTGGTGACTGCTGTCTGATCTACCCATAACGGCCTCCCCATTAATCGGGAGACCAAGAATATAGCTCACATCTTCCAGCGTCACCGTCACTTCACCAACCGAAAGATGAAATGTGTGAGTCTCCGGCCTCCAGTGTTCCACCAAGGCACTCATCAGCAGTGCAGAATGACCTCTCATTTCGCCTACTAGCGAAACATGTTGAAACCCAGTTAATGCCAGTGCCACTGCAACTATCTCGTTAAAAGTATGCTTCTTCTTCTCCCACACTTTTTTTTTTCACTCTTAACCCTCTTCACTCTATCTTCCTCACTCAAGTTCAACTCTTCCTCACCGTAACTTACTTTATTTTTTTACTTTGCTCCCCTAGCCATCTGTGTTTTGATTTTTAAAGACGTTTGTGAACACCCTCCATGACACGTGGCGCGCATGCAGCTAGGAACGCTACAAAACACAACTTCCGTTTGGTTGTGCAGGGCTGACAAACGCAACCTGCGTTTTGCTTAGTCCTATGTTGGTCAACACTGCTCAGCATACATGCCACGTTTTGCAACTTGGTTTCGTTCCCCAGTCCAATCGCAGCCTGCATTTTGCAGGAGTTGCAGATTTTTGTTTTCATGGCCTACAAAATATTACCTGCGTTTTGCAGGTCTTTGAGCAACGCAGGTCCACATTGGTGGATAACTCACCATGCATCCATATTCAAGATTATTGCCATTATTCTCTCCATAACCAAATTAATTTCCATAATTATATACCTATAAAATACATAAATATATATAGTGGCTAATTTT
>NC_029789.2:27012205-27013906 GCF_000816755.2 Arachis ipaensis
GGGACCCAAGTAAAAAAAATGGTGCAAGGACTCAATTAAAAAAAAAATATAGGGACCTAATTGAAAATTTTACGAAACTATAGAGACCAGTAGAGTAATTAAACCTTAATTTTAATATATAAATAATATTTTTAAATATATAAATACATAATAATTGATTTTAATGATTGATTTTGGTGTATAAATATTTTTTTCATATCATGACTCATATCCGAAATCACTTTAATGAACGAAAAGCAATATATCTAGCACTCCAACAAACTATATATATATTTTAGACTTGTTCGTTCTATATCTATTTTTCTCTTTTCTTTCATTTTTACTTTTTCCTTTTTTTTTCTCCTATTCATCAATAAAATCACTCGCGTCTAGAATTTTTACCAAAATCAGTTCATCCATCCCAATCTAACAAAATCTAATAAATAAACGTTTGGAATCCCCCATCCATTGGTACTTTTAAGATTAATTGTGATGCTAGTTATTTTGGTTCGGGTGATAGTATTGGTTTTGCTTGTGTTATTAGAGATTGTAATGGGAGCTGGCAAATGGGGTGTTTGGGAATGATTGAGAGTAATAGTATTCTTCAAGGAGAATTGTTTGCTATTTGGAGAGGATATCTCTTAGCTTGGGATGTGGGTCAACGAGATGTTATTTGTGAGACGGATTGTGTGGAAGCATTTAATCTTGTTACTCAAGATGGTTTTGGGTTTATTGATCCACTGGTGCTCAAAATAAGAGATATCATGCATTGGAATTGGCGTGTTGACTTTCGTTTGATTATGAGAGATGCAAACACGGTGGCAGATACTATGATAAAGATGGCGATGAAGTTACAACTTTCGCATGTGGAGCTTCTTTCACCTTGGAAGGAGTTTAAGAGTAGTCTTAAACGGGACTGTCCCTCTATTTAAGCAGTTCCTTGTTTTGTTTCTTTTGTTTTTCTTTGTTTAATTTATTTCAGTTACCAAAAAAAACGTTTACCCCTTCTTCCTTTGTATATGTGCAATGATTCTAGGCAGCTCACCAAAATAATGATGGTGACTATGCCTAATAACATGTCTCATATCTGAATTTTCAGGGATACCAACAAAAAATCTTCATTTATTCATGCTATTGAATTCCAAACTAAATTTTACTTTAAATAATATTAGATAATTGAATAATTTTACTATTTTATTTTTTGAATTTTAAAAAGTTAATGTATCTAATTACCTAAAACATAAAAGAAACATGTATCTTGAGAAGGAGATGGAGTATTGCCATTTATGAGTTTAGGTGCACCATGAATTTGTGTTTGGTATTGGTGCCTTTCAATGTTAATTCAAATTCAATAATAGTATTTAGAAGGATTTTCAGAGTTTAATTGATACAATAGTCAATTCATAATGAAGAGAAGCAATTCAAAGGTTGTTGCAAAAGTGGGTACGTTGTCGTCCAAAATTTAATAATTTCAGATCTTCCTCTTTTTCTTTCCGACGAAGATCATGATAGTAATATAGTGCTAATAGTAGTATTCATATACTATATGTTAATGACTATAAATTAAAGCAATGAGGAGAGTCAGGCAAAAATATTTAAAACGTCGTTAAATAAGGGTATTTGATATTGTTCGTTAAATAAATTGTCATGTATTAGATTTTTGATACGCGACATAAATTAAAAATATTTTTTATTAAAAAATATCACTATATTTTTAAAATT
>NC_029789.2:27014347-27014676 GCF_000816755.2 Arachis ipaensis
TTATTAACTCACATGTTTTAGAACATATTTTTTAACTGTAACTAAATAAACAACTAAAAAAAAAAAATTGTTTTTGTCGTCTTTATATACTCGAGTGGTGGTTTAAACTTTAAAGTAAATAAACATCATTACAAGTCTTGTTTGAAAGTTTTTCTCGAGCTGATAACCTTTAGGTTTGACCCCTTTATCATAAAAATGATGGTATACGAATCATTGGTATTATTATTAAACTAACAATGATTAACCTGACATGACAAATTAGATTATCTTTGTTAGAATAATACTACACAATCAAATTTTTTTATGAATTAAATTCAAGTAAATTAAAT
>NC_029789.2:27014774-27019989 GCF_000816755.2 Arachis ipaensis
TGATTTAAATATGAGACAAATATAAAGAAAAATGTTAATTTTCTCATATATATATATATGATTGATTTTATTAAGAGTTGTTTTTATAGAAACAAATCTAGCTAATATTTAAATATTTAAATAGTTGTAAAGTCTATCTGAAAAGAATAAATAAGAGATTATTTTGTAGATTATTTTGTTTTGTCTTCTAACATGAAAAACTAAAAGCAGAAAAGAGAAAGAAAAATAACACAACTATATATTTTAGTTTAGCTACTCAGTGTAATATAGTTTACATTTAGTCTCCATCATAACCATGAGAAAATTTCACTATCTTTGAACAAGATTATATTTATCAATTTTCTTAGAATTCTATCCAATTCTATCTAGGACAAACACAACTTTTACCCAAACCAAATTTGACTAAGAACTCACCCTAACTTTCAACAGTAAAGTACTCACCCAATTTGTAAAGAAATTTCTTCAGTAGCATGACAACAAAACAAAAATTTATACAAAAAATTTTTGAGATAAACATATAATTTTTTCTTCGAAGTCTAACTCTTTTTGCCTTTTTTCATCACTTAATGACTTTTTCATATATTTCTCACTGTATTGTCTTTTACCATTGAAACAAAAACAAAAAAAATTAAACTGAGAAAATAGAATATTCAATAAGAACTATGAAGGAGAAGAATGGTAATAGCTCTATAAGTTATGGAAACCCAAATGTTATACTCTCACTCCTTACTTTAATCCTTGGCCATTCACTCCTTTGATAGAAGAATGAAGCTTCCAAAGCTTAAAACTTTGCTTTAGCACATTGAACTTATTCTCCTAAAAAAAGCAGTAATAGTAGCAGCGTCACACAGGAGAGATAGAGTAGAGATTGTGGCTGAATCATACATGTATTCATATCTTCTATCTTCTCTTTCATCTCTTTTCAAATTACTTCTTGAAACTGAATCCTTCATTCTTGTTTTGGCTCCAAATTCGATTCTTGAACGTTCAGTTCCATCATCTTTAACTTCTTCAACTTTCTACTTCTGTGTATGCAAGGAGGAGATTTTTTTTACCTAATTTCAATGAAGCATAAATGTGAAAATACTTTTCGTGATTTTTTCTTCGAATATGATATTTTTATTTAACCCTAACTTCTTTTGACTTCTTTCTTCCTTGATTGAAATATGTAATCCACTTTTTGTACTTTGATTTTGTCCTAATCAAAATTTCTCCCTTTTATTTTGCTTTGCTTCTGAAAAATCACGTGGATGATAAAAAAGAGAAAAGAGATAGAAGAGAGAATTTGGTTTTGGTGGTGTAATGTTTATTTTAAATGGGAGTGAATTTCAATTTTTTAGTTAGTCATTAAGTTAGAGAAGGAATGGACTTGGATCACTTAGTTGAATTTGTGATTGTTGTTAGAACAAATTCTTTCTTTTCTTTTTTCTTAGAGATTATCCATTCTTTCTTTGAATTAAATATATGATGATATAAATGCTTTGTTTAAACTGAATCAATGTTGAGCTTCATTAATTTGTTGGGTCGATTTTTTTGCTCTTTGAATCAGTGTGATTAAATTAATTTTCTGCACATTAAACAAACTAATCATACATTTAATTGAATTTTTTATCCCAACAATAATATTTAGTCATCATTTATAAAATATTGTTAATTTTTTAAATTCAACAATGAATATATAATTTTAAATATTATATATACAAAATTATAAAAATTAAATTAAATAAAAAAATAAAATAATTTTAAATTATTTTCTCTTTAACATTATTACCCTTAAGTGTTATTATTGTACTACATATATCAACAAATTAAAGGCTAGTAAGGTTATGAGAAAAATGCAGTTGAATCTGAAATCTAATGTCTATGGTTTTTACGCATGATATTTTAAATTTAATTTCGATTTTCACCCTTTCTATCTTTTAAACACTTTTTAGTACTTTTAAATTGGATACACTCAGTCACTAAAAAAAAAAAAATTGGATACACTCTCTTAAAAAAAGATTAATACGTAACTGAGAATTACAATTTAATTAAACTTTGAGAAAGATAATTGTTAGGCAGCTTTTCTCTTAAACACTAGTCCAAGGATAGCGATTAGGATTGGAAATAGCACATAACCGACCAGATTTTATTTTAACAGGTTAAACCTACAATAAAGTTTATTGGTTTAGAATTCGCTATAAATTATTTATTAAATAATAAATCTAACCTGTTGTGTAGTTTGATTTAAAATTTGTTAAAAAATCTAATAATTTTGAAAAGCAAACAATATATAAAATAATTAAATAAAATAAAAGATATTATATACCAACAGCATAAGTAACCTAGTTGATAAAAATGTCATTAAATATTATAAATACAATCTCAAAATTTCACTATTCCATTTTTATTATGTGTAATCAAGTTTATTTGATTTACCACTAAATATATACTGTATTAATAATAAATCAAATTAACTTAAATTGATTTATTATTTGTATAGAATACACATAATAAATCGAATTAAGTTGATTCAATTTACTATTAGAACAGTATATACATATATAGTAAATTGAATAAACTTAATTCAATTTATATAAAAATATTTAGGGCATAGCATATAACTAACCAATTTTTATTTAAGAAAGGCACCACGTTTTTTGGGTGAACAATAATTTTTATGTAAATAAAAATAAAACCACGTCGACATTTTGTATTAAAAGAATTTTTTTAATTTGTTTATATATAAATCGGCAGTGATGTTTTGCATAATTATTATTTTTTTAATTGACAAAAAAAAATGACTGTTTGTGGCGCTGTCAGAAATTTTCCCAACGACGTTAAACACGAGTTTTTGGCCATTTTTGTGGGTTATACCAATTAAGCTCCAATATTTAAAAAAAAAGTTCTCGTTTTTAAGACTCCATCCACAGTAAATAATGTATCTCACATATTTGAAACTTTATTGTAAATAAACGGGAAATTTTTTTCATTCTTTTTTCCTGTAAAAGAAGAATGTACTGAACTGAAATCATCAGACACAGGACATAAAAAAAATAAAAAATAAAATAAAAAATCCTGCACATTCATTGGAACCTGATTCTTTTTCCATAAAAGACAATAGCTTCTGCTTTTTTTCCCCTACCTTCCTTACCATGTTTCATCAGAATTTCAGGTATTCAGAGATTCACATTACTGTTCATGATGATAAATAAATTAATTTTGGAAGCACTTTTTCTTGGATGGTTTATTTTGTTTTGTGTGATTGGGGGAAAGAATGTGGAGAAAGCAACTCTTGGCTTCATGTCCTTCATAACAACAAAAGAATTATAATAGTCCCTACCACCACCACCAAGAGCCTTTGAGAGTCCAATGTTTGGTTTGGTAGGAAGATTTTAAATTAAAAAGGGGAGAATGTTTACAAGCCAAGGTACAATACAAAACCAGTTTTTCTTTCTTTTATTTTTTTATGTTGACAAAGTAAAAACACCATTTATCATTTAGATTTTATTAGAAAAAAAATTTACCATCAAAAGTAATTACCTTGACTGATATTTCATGAGATGAATATCAATTTCTCAACCATTTTTTTAATTTAATTCTGATGCATTGATAACGTAAAATATTTTATATAGTCGTCTAATCGTATCCATTCTTTTGGATAATTATTTACGTAGTTAATGTAAAAAAAAATTATTTTTATTGATGTAACAATGCGTAATTAGATGTACGTGTAAAATTATTTTACACTGATAATGCATCAAAATATTTTTTTTCATAATTCAATTTATAATTCCTAATTAAGAGATTAAGATATTCCATTTGTTGATAGTAGATTGATTTACAAAACCATATATTACAAAGAGCTTAATTTGGCACCCCATACAAGTTGCATATATATATATATATATGAATGAGTATAATTGAGGTAGATTTCCATCAACTACAATATTTAAAACATGTCTTTTTCATTAGAATATTTTTTTCATACCCCAATTAAATAAGAAACGGGTAGATGCCATATTGATTTTCACATAGGACTAAGACTACTATATATAAAATAATAAGACTCTTAAGAACCTATATAATAAGAAATAACATGAAGAGTGTAGTCCCCTACAGGGGTCATGTTTGAACAAGAAATAGTCCTTTCAATATTTAATATTTGAGGCAAAGTCACACCAACAGCTCACATGGCTTGTATAGACTGACATTTAAGGCAGAGATGTTTATACATGTGAATATCAAAGGAGAAATTTCAAACCTTCTTGGGGCAACCGTAGTTAGTTTAAGCAAAATATACTATATATCAGATTTCTTTACAAGAATCAAGATCTTTCTTCAGAGAGATTTAACTCTCTTGTCCTGGCTTCAATGAGCATTGTTCATCCCAAGATATCTATTTATATAGACAAGTTATTGAGCCAAAACATATAGAAAATGGTTATGCTCTATGCCAACAATTTTTCGGCTACATCATATATATGGGGATTACATGTTGACAAAATGATGACCCTTCTAAATTAAGGATATAACCCCATAAAAGAAGCATAAGTAGCAAGTTCTGTGTTATGACAGTACCAGAATAAATATAATTAAATGCAATATAAAACTAAAGCATATGCTTTCTTCCTAATGAACCATAGTGTTATGACAAAATGTTGGAGGTTTTTTTCCCCTCCTTGGTGAATAAATGCTTAGGTGCGATGGTTATCTTTTGACTTTGTAAAATTAGGACATATTTTAAATTTAATGAATACTTATATAAATATTTAAAATTTTTTATTATAATAAGAAGAGAAAGACTATTGTCAGAGACGGTTCTAAATATATTGTTATGGAGGTAAGTATCTCTATTATAATTTAAAATTTTTTTAAATAATAAATGACAGTAATATTTATTTATTCTTATTAAATTATTAAATTTGATTCCACAATAATTTTTATTCAATTTTTTGTACTTAACCATCAATTTTTTTATATACACATAATATTTTTATTAAATTAATTATTGTCATGTTATACATACTTTGTCTTTGTCAAAATTTTTTGGATTCACTTGCTATTGCTACATTCCTTTTATTAAATCTTTTATATACTTTTCCTAATCTATCCTTTTTTTATATAACTAAATCATTCAAATTAATAAAGAAGCAATAATTTAATATCTTTTTCGCTTTTATAGATTTGGATTGTAATGTTTTTGTTGCTCTAAACTTAATATATTAATTAAATT
>NC_029789.2:27020276-27021252 GCF_000816755.2 Arachis ipaensis
TCAAAAAACTTTGCTACATAAATCAATGAGGATTCTCAAAACCATAATTTGTTAGTCATAAAGGTAAAGGAGTTTGTGAGTGAGTGATGCATCAGCTTGTCATCAGCTCCAAACTACTAAATTAATAGTAGATAATCTTTTTCTCCAAAATGCAGACTATGATTAATGATGAACACTCTTTAATAAGCCGTCTAAAAACATTTGTTTATATCAATGATAATACAATTAATTAATTGTCAATGGTTTGTAGTGATTTGGTCTAACCCGCTTTCAACAACACTATTAAGGATAAAGCCTAATTAAAGCGCATTTATTCAAACAAAGTAAAGTTTGCTAACGGTATTAAGTATATGTTAAAATTAGTTATTAAAATTAATTATTAGTATAAAATATATATTAAAAATAAATTAAATAATATATATTTATACCTAATAAATATATAGTGATTAATTTTAGTGATTGATTTTAATGTATAAATAATATTTTTAAAAATTTGCAATGGTTGCACACACATATACACTCTCACTCACACACATAGTATATTTTATGCAATAATCATATATGATAATATGAATAACTAACAACAACATCATCAATTACTTGCCACGGCATAGGTCACTATGAAGCTACTTAAAATTGCATTGAACTTTGAAGCGCTCAAGAAAAGTTGTGCAATTTAAAATAGCTTTCTTAATATTATTCCCACAAAGATAATGGTGCCTTTAATTTTATTACTCTGTCACTATAGTAGTAAAACTGAGCACTAATCTTCCATGTACCAGACTACCGGGGAATAGTTGCATACATAAAGTTAGAAAATTTGGCAACATTCAATTTTCTAAAGTAATCTTACTTTCCCATTTTCTCTATTTTTATTTCTCTTATATTTTCTAGGCAACCAAAACACTAAACAGGGCATGCAAGTTTTTGTAAGGCGGATAAGATGGTGCTGTGTCCTTGTCTATCGCGTCCACTC
>NC_029789.2:27021396-27022607 GCF_000816755.2 Arachis ipaensis
ATCTATTAACATTATAATATAATTATACTTTATACTTTATTTTAAAATTGTATAAAAAAGATAAAAAATAAAATTTTATTATTTTTACCTTTTAAAAAAAATTAAGAACAAAAATATTAGAAATAAAAAACATTTTGACAAACTAAAATGTTACCAATTATGGTAACCATGCTAACTCCTTGATAAAGGAAGCAAAAGCTTGTTGAAACGCACGCTTTGATAACCCAATACTTTTTTCCATTATGAAAATTATTTTATTTTTAGTAGGAAGTAGCAATGATAATATGTAAGTCCCATTTGTCTTACCTTAAATCTAATGCTTGACCCGGTCGACATCGCCGAACACATCCGTCCAATTTCCCTCTCCTTCTCGTCTCTCCACGTGGCATTTCCACCATTCCTTACAGGCCGGTGCCGGTGCCAATCACTCCTTCCTCAATATTAAATTACATTAAATTAAATAATAAAAAAATTGATCTTGCAAAATTGCAAACATTATCTCTAACTAGATTGAACAATTATTAACAACAACAACAACGTACACACACTCTCACAACACACACAATATTTTTTTTATCATGCCCCTCTCTACCCTCCTCCTATGCAATTTAAGGTCAATCCGTTAGCTTAAATTGACTTGCCTAGCATAAGATGAGTTAGTTGAGAGAAGAAAACAAGGTTATAAACATAGTGAGTTTTTATTTTCATTGTGGGGTGCTACTAGGAGCTGTATAGATAGAGACCTTTGCTTACTACTACCTCATTCCTTCTTCCTTCCTTCCTTCCTTCCCTTCATTCATTCATTCATTCTCCCTTATCTCTTCAGCCATATTTTCCCTTCATCTTTGTGAACCTTAGAGAACAGAAACAATTAAAAAGGATTATTGGATGGGGAATTGCCAAGCTGTGGATGCTGCAGTTCTTGTGATCCAACACCCTTGTGGGAAGATTGATAGGTTATATTGGCCAGTAACTGCAAGTGAGATTATGAGGAGTAACCCAGGTCACTATGTTTCTTTGATAATACCATTGCCTGTTCCTCCACCACCACACAGACAAGAACAGAATAATAGTGATAATAATAATAATCATAATAGTAATAATCAGGAGCAGCAGCACCACCACAAGACTGTGAGGTTTACACGTGTTAAGCTTCTAAGGCCTAATGAGACTCTCAATCTTGGCCATGCCTACAGGCTCATCACTACTCA
>NC_029789.2:27023074-27028363 GCF_000816755.2 Arachis ipaensis
GTGATGTGTATGCATATGTGTGATGATAGTACCATCAAATCTTTCTTATGAATCAAAGAAGGGTGACTTCAGTGTTTTAGTTTGTTGTTCTGGAAGAGTGATGAAATCTTGTTCTTGTTGTTCTGGTTTCAGAGGTTATGAAGGTCTTGAAAGCAAAGAAGAATCCAAAGAGCAGAAAGCAACAGGTTGAGGCAGTTGAGAAGACGCTGGAAGAAAAGAAGATTTCAGCTACTGAAACAGGAGGGGAGTCTGAGACAGGAAATACATATCAGGTATATATGAGTGTATTTTATTGTCAATATTACTTTTCTTTCCTCTTTCTTTTTTTTCCCTTTTGGTTTTAGTACTACTATTCCATGAAAAATATTCTGGTAGCAAGTTTTAATTAATCCTTTCCAAAAGATGAATCCATTGAAGAATTTGATCTACAACTTCACATGGTCTTATGACCATAAGTGCAGATTCTCTCTCGGGTGGATTCATCTTTTTGAAAAGAAATAGGTACTCATAGAATCATGGCATTAGAAACAAAGATTACTCAGCAAAGAAAATAAGTCATCATAACCAAATCAAATATAATCCACAGTAGTCTTTGAACAATAGTTTACTGGGAATTGAATTTAAACTTTGATCTTCTTTTCATAAGTTTGGATAGTCATGAGTAATCATCAATTAGTATTGATGTGTTATTGCATAATGAAATCCAGGCAATGAGAGCAGAGAGACATAGGCCTCGGACGGCGGCATCGGTAAATCCAGCAGCACTAAGGTCAAAATCATGGCGCCCCTCTTTACAAAGCATCTCAGAATCCGCAAGTTGATTGGGGCTATGTTGTGACATGCATAATGTTTCACAGAATAGAACATAATTCAACTGCCTCTTTGATCTTGCAAGTTTTCCATTTGGATGATTGATAGTAAATGAGCATGGAATTTCAACCAAAACTTGAAGCAGGATTTCTATTGCATCACCAATCACACCCTAAGGCCTCAACGGCAAAGGCATGTTTCAGTGATAGCGTATTTGTATAGCACTGAGAAGAGAAGCAAGGGAAAAGGGAAAAAAAAATTGAAAAAGTAAAGAAAAGAAAAAGGAGCAATGATGTATAAATCTATTAGAAGTGAGTAAAAGAAAAGAAAAAGGAGCAATGATGTATAAATCTATTAGAAGTGAGTTTTGTTATTGATATAGTTACAGCATCCAGTCATCCACATCTTCCTTTTTGTTATGATTTAATAAGCAAGTTATACCTATAACTTGAATCAACCTTGTAAAAAGGAAAAATTAGAAGACTATAAGTGTAAATCCCTGTAGTTTTGAGTTCCAAACTTCCCAGCTAATCAACATAAATTTATGATCAAAATACTCACACCCTTGAAGACAGGTATTCTTGGTAATTACCTCTTCCTCAGAGGAACCAACATAACTATGAATAGCTTATCACAATGTCCCAGGACCTTCACACTCCTTGTGCAATAATTCACTAAATTCCTGTTTTTTTAACCAAGACTGGTTAAAAGTTAAAATATAATAACTCTATGCTGAAGATCAAATTTAAATATTCCATTCTTGGCTTCATTGCAGAAGAAGAATCAAACAACAGTTGCATGTCAAAACACTGTTAGCTTTGAGCCAAACATGTCAGAAAATTTAAAATAGTTTTATAAGTTGTCTAAAAAAATGTGCTTACTTTGTAGTACAATTTTTATATTTTATACATGTTGGGATCAGTTATTGTACCAGCTGATATGAGGTCTGCCATCCGATTGAAAAGAAAGTAAAATAAGTTCCTTATTTCAGAAGCAAACATTTATCTGATTATGGAAAGCTTAAATTAGGAAAAGGTTTCTATAATTTAAGGGGTTTCGTGCACAAGCTTAGATTCTCCAGTTGGTATTCGATATTAGATATATATCATCAGAATACTTCTTAATTCTTTCTCTGTCCCTGCATGACAAGAACATGATGACACATAAAACTGACTGTTAATCAATTATGCAGTGGGGAACTAATACAAATAAGTGTCTATTGTTACCTAATTGAATCTCTAATATGTAGAATCTCAATTTGGCCCTGAAATTTGAAGCCGAACTCAAATTAATCTCTAAAATTTCAATTGACCCAAATTGAATCCCCAAATTTACAATGGTAACTTGCATGAGCTCCTAAACTCATTCTCGTTAACGTGTACTAATTTGACATATTAACTTGTCACACTGAATAACACAAAACATCTTTTCATATTGGCGCCTACTCTTCAATGAAATGACATCGTTTTACACGAAACACATCTCTTTCCCACTAGTGATGATTATAAAATGAGATGTTTTTTAAACCCATTTGTGTGAAATGACGTCATTTCGTTGAAGATTAAGTGCCAATATAAAACGATGTCATTTTGTTTTATCCAGCATGGTAAGTTAATGTGTCAAATCAACACGCCATTAATAGAGATGAGTTCAACGTGAGTTATGATTGTAAATTTAGGAGTTCAATTTGAATCAATTGAAATTTTATAGGTCAATTTGAATCCAACCTTAAATTTCAAGGGCCAAATTGAATATTAACTCCTAATATGTATGTCCTAGCAAAATTCTAACCATGATTATATTAAAAAAAGCTGATGTCCATTCAATTTTAGTTGATATTCTGAGGGAATGAGAATGACTTAATGCACCAAGTTGTGCATGATAAACCAAGATAATCCAATGGTATAAAATGGTATAGATCTATTATCTATACCGTTGGATGATCTTAAATCTTAATGCTTAACTTGGTGTATGTATCATAGCATTTTAGGTTGTCCTCTAACTAAATTGTATTATCATAGCATTTTAGGTTGTCCTCTAACTAAATTGTAATTATCCTCAACCACGATTTACTTGCAAAAAATAGGAATATGACAGAAATTCCAGCCAGATCCATCAAGATCTGCAGGGACCTGACTTCATAGCTATTGAGAACTAGCATGGGCCTACTCCATCAATAACCAACTAGGAAGAACATGCTAATGTGAAACAACATGCAAAATGAACTCTAAATCATCTTTTTAATACCATTAATAGATGTCACCATTAATTTTCTTAGATGGACTTACTATTTTCTGATCCTCTTGCCAGTTGCCAACTGTATTTTAAAAAAAAGAAAAGAAAAAAAGAAAAGAAATAAGTCCATGTAACTTAATTCACAATTTTCCAAATTCGAATTTTGAATTATCAACATAACTAGCACTTTCATCCTCCCCATCATCCAAAGAAACTGTATAGACACATGAATAGTTCCAGATCAGACTGCCTTAACAGATTGAGGTCCACAATAATCAAACAGGCAAACCTAACTAGGATTTTTTTTTTCTTGCAATCATTGACCGGAAATCCAGTAATAATAACATTCTGCCAACTTAGGACCACAGATCAAATCTACAATAAATTCTCAATGACTCCGAAAGGGATAAGAAAAGGTACACATAACATAAAGGCACGTGCAATTGGGGCCATGTTGTGACATATCATATCAGTAAACATTTGTGATATCCTTATTAAATATTACAAGATTTCCTCAAGGAAAAGAATGTTGGCCACAAACATTAATGAACAAACTCCTTTATATGTACGAATTCTGGCCACAAAAATTATGATATGGGAATGTTCTTAGTGAAGGTGTGGAAATCAAACAATGGTATTAAATGCAGTACCTTCGACTTGGTTTTAAAATTATTTGTGATGACCGATAAGTGATTAAATTCCCATTTCCCAAGCCCCTGTGCCCCCAGTCCCTCTCCTCCTATAAACATCTCTCCATACTGAAAGTTGAAGTAATCTAATGTGTGTTTGATATGAAACAATATTAGGCCAAGTTTAACAGGTCAACAATCAAATTCACAAGAAAGAAAGACATATCTTCGTTCAAGCATTTTCACAAGCACGTGGCGCCAATGGGACACCCACATTGACCACCTTCACAACAAACGTATGAACTAAGTGAACCAAAGGAAACCATGACATCGAAAAGCATCTTTTAACCGAACTCTGAACCATATAACCATGGAACATTGTCATGCGTAACTAACATATGAAATTTCAGATAGAATAATGAAAAGGGAAAGAAATCCTTAAAAGCCTTGGCTTTCTAATAAAGTTTGGTTGTTTAGTGGGGAGAACGCATTCACCTGAGAGCACTAAGGTCTACGACGACTGGTTCTGATGGGGCATTGAAGGTGTTTGTAGAAATGTGTCTGACGCGAAGAAAGGGACAGTGGCAACATAGGCGCAGGATAAGAGTGTCCGAGGTAGGTGTGTTGGTAATAAGAAAAAAACGGTTAGGTAGTTTGGCGGGAAATACCGGTACGAGGAAGATTAAAGGATAATCTAATGCTTTATATTTTAGGCACATTCTCAAGTCTCATCAAAGTTAGTGGGAGCTATAAACAAGGTTAACAAGCAAGTATTTAAAGTATAGCTTAAACAAAGTCAATGAATTTACTACTCTTATATTTATCTATCAAGTTTAAATTTGAGACCCTAGATTTGTGTTCATACAAGAATATATAAAGTCACTACAAATACAAGAATATATATTTTTTATATTTCTATCCAATTTAACAATATTCTAAAACACTATTTATTAAGCTTGAGACAAGTTAATTCGAAGACAATCATGATTAAATTAAGTACAGCAATTAAAGTAACTAGTACAAATTAAATTGGTTTTCTAAAAGAGGAATATTAGAGAGCCATCAAAATTTATTATATTTTTAGTTATCAATTAGTTATCAGTATTTAAAAATATGAAATAAAGTATGTTGTTAAATTTTTAAACTAAAAGAACTAGACTAAAAAAATTGAATTAATGATTACATAATAACTAAAACAAATACATTCTAATGGTTTTTTAATATTTCTCTTCCTAAGATGTGATTTTGGTGACAACTTTAAAAACTTAAGACTCTTGTAACAAAAACTTAGAAAAAACTAAAAAAAAAAAAAATTAAGATACTATGATGAGAATATCTTGACAGTGTTATAAAATAGTTATTATTATGGATATTTTATCATAGAGTATTATCATACATAATAGAGAGTATGAGATATTATCAATTATAAATGTTCCATGTATCGAACATTATCAATTAAAGGGATATTAGTTTTCATGTGTTTCCACTAATTAGTGAGTTACATAAATAACACTCTACTATTATTTAATTCAAAATCTACTTATCTACTTATTTATTTATCTATTTAATATACTAAAATTGAATTTTCTCCTAATTAATAAAAGAGAAGTATCAA
>NC_029789.2:27028388-27052106 GCF_000816755.2 Arachis ipaensis
TTATTAAACTACTTATCAATTATTAATAAGAAATATTTTTAATTATTTTAATAATAATAATAATCTACTTCTACTTAATATACCAAAATAGAAAGCACTATTCTCTCATCTAAATTTATTTTAGAAAAATATCTTTATTATAATTATATTACAATTAGCATTTAATGAATATTGCATGAGTATACTAAGGTTTAATTACTCTGCTGGTCTTTATAGTTTTACAAAATTTTCAATTAGGTCCCTATACTTTTTTTCTTTTAATTGAGTTCTTGCACCAAATTTTTTTTTAATTGCGTCCCTACACTTTTTTTTCTTTTATTTGGATCCTGTACCAATTTTTTTTAGTTGGGTCCCTATAAAATTAAGTCAATTACTACTAAGAGGGACTTAATTGAAAAAAAATTGGTGCAGGGACCAACTAAAAAGAAAAAAATATAGGGATTTAATTGAAAATTTCACGAAACTATAGGACCAACAGAATAATTAAACCTTATACTAATTTAGGAAAATATCTTTATTATAATTATATAAAATTAATAGAAGTAATGACCAAATCAGTACCCGAAAGATTCAAACGTTGATATTTTGATACCTCACTATTGTAATTGACAAAATGGTACCTGAATAAATTTAAAAATTGACAAGCGTATCCATGTTCTTGCCAGACCAAAGTTCCGGTGAGGACAATGCTGACCTGGACACCGGATTTTGCTGACAAAACAGGTTTTATTTGAGTTGTAATTTTTAATTAAGAAATTTGTTAGCCTAGGTGGAAATAAAATTAATTGAATTTGATTTTGCCCCAAATCAGAGGTCTTTGCCCTAATCCCAATACTGCTCTCTTCGTTCACTCGCAGGAGGGGATCCAAAATTGGAAGATGCATACAGCAAGGGCTTGTGGAAAAGCTGCAACGGTGAGAAGGCAGTCATCGATGCAAGCCTTCGACGTGGATGGTGCTTCCGGTATTGTGAGCAAAACTTATGATGGATGTTGCTTTTGTCCCCTTCCAGTGGTTTCGTTGAAGTCGAAGACAAGTAGCAACCCTGATAGATGGTTTCTACGCTGCCTATGTGGAAGGTAAGTTTGGAATTTTGATGAATATGTGAGGAAGTAATGCAATATCCCTTCTTGGTTTGTCGTCTGTGCTTATTCAATTTTAGTTTTCGAATATTCTCTGATCTTTGAAATTTTCGTGTTGTGCTAGAACACACAAAATCGTTGCGGGTATTTTCAATGGTTGGATGAAATACAAGAAGAATGTGTGGAAGGAGAAGTTTCTTCAGAGAATAGTAATATGCTGGGCAAATCAGAACCAAAAAAGAAAAGTAGAATCAATGTCGAGTGTGGGGATGGCCAAAAAATTGATAGGATGATGGTACTATCTGTGGTGAATGACATGAAGGATACTCTGAAGAGGGTTGAGTTGTGCCTAATTTTTATGTGTATATTGATTGGGTTAAATGTAGCTTCTTTGATTATATTTAGTTTGGCTAAGTAGATAGACAGTGCACAGTATAATAGTATAACAATGACACTTTGGAATTTTGTAATCTTCTCCTCATTGTAATTGAGATGATTTAATGTATGTTGTGTTATTCATGTGCTGTGACTGAGTTATTGTTGTTGTGATGTGAGCAAGCTATATAGAGTATATGTAAGACATTTAAAATAGATTTGTCAACAGAAGCTCAATAAAACACCAGGAGCATAACGTGAAGTTATAACCATTAACTATTCAGAGTAACAAAGTTCAGGCCCCAAATAAGACTAGCAAAATGACACTTATGTTCATAGTAACTGCTACAGACCCAAAATGACACTTACAAAATATAAAAAGACTTGGTTAGCACTTACATGCCATAATGGCACTTGGGTGCATATTAACTAAATCATGTCCAAAATGGAGCTAACAACAAACTAAAAAACCCAAGATTCTTAGCTCAGTTCTTGTCATTTGTTGATGGCTTTGATGGTGGTGGTCCGGATGGCTTTTTCTTCTTCAAAGATGGGGTGGGATGAAGCATGTGAACATGCTCTGTGTAGTTGGGCTTGCTGCTGCCATGGTATCCCTAGTCACAGTTGGTGGCCTAAATGGAGCTGTAGGTTGGGCCTGAAGAGTGGGCCTAACTAATGGACCTTGTGGCATTGATCCAGTCCCACTACATGGGACTGCAGCATTGGATGGAGATGCAGGAATTTGGGATCTAGACCCAACATCAGGCCTGACAACCCTAGGTTGAGCAGGGGGTGGTGGTGCAGCTGCTGCATTTTGTGTTGGAGTTAGAGGTATTGTAGTGGCTGCCAGTCCTCTTCGAGTGGTGCTGCCTCTTCTTCTTGGTGGAACTAGGTTGTCCCTTACAAAAGATGGTCTGCCTCTCCTCTTTGGTGTTGGTGCTGGTGGTCTTGTGACAACCGAAGGTGCTGGTTCTGAACTAGCTGTTGGAGTAACCAAGTTGGTTGCTGCTGGTACAGTGGCTACATTAAGGGTGCAGCATTCGTTGTAGTGTTCCCATCATTGATGTTATTCTGCATCAATTTGTCCATTCATGAAAACAAACATTTTATAGAAACAGATCCAACAGTTTGAAACAACAAGGTAAGCTAAATCACATTGTTTACCTGATTAGGCTGACTTTGTGGATGATTTTGAGTGAGATCTTCCTCATTTGCAACATGTGCAGCCTCCATGGTCTCCTCCTAGTTAGCTTCTTGCTCCCTAGCTTCTTCCTCATCAAGATCTGGTTCTTCAGTAGCTGTTCCAGCTTCTTTCTCAGGACAAGTTCTGCTATTATGTCCAGCCTTACAAAGAGCACATGAGTAAAGTAAATCAACATTCATCAAATTTACAAATAGAAAATAAAATGTAAAGTAAATAGATATTAATATTGGTTTTTGTTTTACTGACCCTCTTATAGATTTGGCATGTTATCTGTCCGTATCTTCTCTTGGCCTTGTATTGGCTCCCAAAGCTTTGCTCAGTGCTATCCTTTCTCCTCTTCTTTGTAGGTCTGCCAATAGGCCTCTTGTATGAAGGAGGCAGACATGGCAGCCCTTCGTGATGCTCTCAGTACTCTTGACTCGGTATGCTTCTAATGTGAAACTGGTAAGTCCTATTATATGCCTCAATGGTGAAATTGTGATGGACATAGTCTTCAGGCTTCTCATTCTTTCTCTGGATTGCTGCAATCCCATGACAGCATGGTAGTCCAGTCAGCTGCCATTTTCTGCATGAGAATATCCTCTCTCGTGTATTGACTCTCACTCTATGTTGCCACTTTGTTACTTCAAACTGGTTGTGCTCATCATCACCACACCATTGTGCTTCCCAGTAGTTAGCTTGTCTTTTTTCTTTCTCTAGCCTACTGACTTGTACAGGGGCTATCTGTCCAGTGTAAGCCCCTCAGTGAGTCCTTGTGAGTGGCCATTGTTTTCATGATATAGAACCTAAGCTCCTCAAGAATTGTCAAAATGCTCTTCCCCCGCAGACCCACAATTGTTGAATTAAATGACTCACAGTTATTGCTTGTCAAATTATCTACCTTCGGCCATTCTGAAAACCCTGATCTCTCGACCACTGTTCTTGTTCAAATTCTGACAAATACTCCCATGCTTGTTTGTTGATCCGTTTTACAGTTGCTATTGCATCATTGAACTCTTGATCAGTAGTTGCTTTTACACATTGCCAAAATACTGCTTTAAGTTCCTTATCTTTCCATCTCTTGTTCAGATTTCTCCACATATGCATACAACAAAATCTGTGCTTGACCCCCGGCATCACGTCCTGTAATGTTGGTATCAATCCCTGCATTGAATGGTAACCACAAATAATTAGGAGACATTCGAAAAGTAACTTCAAGAAACATACAAAAATTCAAAAACAGGGTCATAGTGCACATCACCTTTTGCTGGTCCGACATAAAAACCCAGCCATTCTCATTGTAGTCCCCTATGTCAGTGTGCAACTCCTCCAGAAAGAATCTCCAATTTTTCCTAGTTTCTGCATCAACAACCCCATACGCTATTGGAAACAGTTGATTGTTCGCGTCTTGACCAACGGCTGTTAGTAATTGCCCTCCAAAGTAACCTTTCAAAAACATCCCATCCAAAACTATAAAGGGTCTACACCCTGCTTTGAATCCATTCTTGCAAGTAGCCAAACAGATGTACAAGTTCCTAAACCTAGGCAACCCCTCTGGCTGTGGAGTAGTCCCCATGTTGGCTCTTGAACCAGGATTAGCCTTCATGATTTCGTTCAGATAGTCTCTAAGCCTTAGGTATTGATCTTTCTCTGTTCCCTCAATAACTTCTTTGGCCTTGTCCATAGCCCTATACATCATCCTCTCATTAACTGAAATGTCATACTCCACTTTAAACCACTCCTGTACCTCCCTCTGCAGCATGTTGGGATGGATTCTGAGCTTTGGCACCAGTTCCTCAGCAACCCAAGCACATGTGACTGACTTACTCTTGTTGCTTCTGGGACACGTATGTTCGTCCACAAATGTCTTTATCTGAAAGGATGCTGGGTAGTTGGTCCTGGCACAGTAACACAACCAAGGGCAGTCGGGGTCATAGCAAATCACCCTACACCTATTCTTCTCATTCCTAAGATAGAATACCTGTCTCCCAATTTGTATATTGTACTTCTGTACTGCTGCTTTGAAGTGGTCCATGGTCTCGAACTCCATATTCAACTCCAGAGTTATTTTCCTATATGGCGTGTTGGGGTTATGTTGAGGAAATACAGGTTCATCTTCATCGTCAGATACAGGAGGGCTACAGAGTTCTTCAGACTCATATTGGTACATCTCAGGTTCACTTTCGCCATCTTCTCTATTCGGGTTAGGCACCTCTACCCTTAATGCTTCATCCTCCTTTCCAGGTATAATTCTTTGCCCAGATGGTTGAGGCCGTGGATGATTTCTCCTTGTATTGGTCCTTCCAGTTGTTTGTGTTACATTATCTGTTGCAGAATCATTTGAGATACATGAGAATTGATGCAATGCTTATTCACATAACCTCTAACAAAAAAAAAAAAACAACGAATTTACCTGTCGCATTTTCACTCTCAGGTTCCTCTGGCCTCAACTCATTCGCAACTGGTTCTCCAAAATCAGAACCTTCATTCGGATCATTAACATCATCAGCATTGGTCTCGTATGTGGATTCATTTACCGCTTTAGCTTCTCCAAGATCACTCTCAGGTTGTTCATTTTGGGCAGCTCTTCTCTCTCGGGATAAACCACTAGGTGGTGGTCTTGGATGCCTCTTTCTAACTTTCTTAACACCCTTCTCTGGAGCTGATGCTCCTTTAGTGTCTTTGTCCTCATTCTCGTCATTCACAGCTTCGTTCATAGCACCACTCTCACCTTTGTTCGACTCGTTAACATCAACAGTGGCCTCATTTACAACCTCATTCACAGTCTCCTTCACAACAACACTCAAAGCCATATTCAATTCATTAACCTCACCACTGGTCTCATTCACACCTTTATTCTCCTTCTCATTAGCCTGACCGACTACCTTATTAGTAACTTCAACCTCGTTCACATTATCACTAGCTGGATTGACTTCAACCACACTATCACTGCTACCATCAGACACGACTTCTTCATCAATGATCTCAGGGTTGATATCAATGGGGTGATCAAAATATAGGTGGACAGTGTTGTCATTCTTCATCGCACTCTCACACATCCTCATCACTTCAGCATCCGTCATAAGCACTCTAAGACCCTTACCTAAGTCTAAATCAGGTTCTAGCCAGTACACCTCATTGTATCCAGGGTAACCCAAGTATAGAAATAAGCCCTCAACAAAAAATAAATTGCATGTCTCCACATTCACCCTGTGTATCTCAGTTACTAAACCCTCATCGTATATCACATTACCGTCCCCACCCCTTTTCAAGGCGCCCATGTGATGATAAACAAACGTAACTAGACGATCCATCTAAAAAATCGTAGAGGGAAGATACAATAAATAAACAAGTAGTTACAAGCACATAAAACAAACAACAAAAATGGCTCACTACTAAAACAATCAAAATGATCATAATGCTGTCCACAAAAGCCACGTAAATGAGACGATGGAATGAACGCGAACTTACCTCTTCGTAGATTTGTTCCTAGCGAAGAATGGAGATGCGATGATGCCACTAGCAATCCCTCACACTTGACGCTCCGACTTCGACAATGTCTCTCACCTCGTTTTCGTTCTTCTTCGCGCCAAGCTTCCAGAGCAACGTCTCTCCCTCTTTACGTGACCTTTCAGTTTTACTCCTAGTGAAACACTAAGTCACAATAAGTAAGCAACTAGTAACAGCACTTGTTAATTGGGGATTAGGGCAAAGACCTCTGATTTGGGACAAAATCAAATTCAATTAATTTTATTTCCGCCTAGGCGTTAAATTACTTAATTAAAAATTACAACTCAAATAAAACCTGTTTTGTCAAGAAAATCCGGTGTCCAGGTCAGCATTGTCCTCACCGGAGCTTTGGTCTGGCAAGCATATGGACACATTTGTCAATTTTTAAATTTATTCAGGTACCATTTTGTCAATTACAATAGTAAGGTACTAAAATGTCAGCGTTTGAATCTTTCGGGTACTGATTTGGTCATTACCTCAAATTAATATTTAATACATTATCAACTAATGAAAGTGAGGTGTCAATTCTTTATGAATTCATTTTCTCTCCAAAATGAAAGCACTATTCTCTCATCTAAATTTATTTTAGAAAAATTATAATTTCACACTGAATATACGTGACAAATTAAAAAAATTTGGCAAGTTAATAGAATCAAATCATATTTCTATAACATATATAAGAATGTATATTTCTATTATATAATAATTGAATTTCTACACTTAATGATAGAGCTGACGTGGCATACTTCTGAGCGTGTTCCTTAATTTATTTTTTATAATTCATTGAATATAATTTATTACAATAAAATAATTATATCAATTAATTAATTTGATTAGATATTTAAATATCACACAATTTATTATAATTTATATCAATCAATTAATTGTAATTTATTATATCAATTATTTTAATTTATTAATGTATAAAGTACATAATAACATAGATGATTTGTTACTTACACTGATTAAATACAATAAATATAGATTAATTTAGTTAAAAAAATCATTGTCTCCTATTTTCCTATTTATTTTTTTAATTTATTAAATCTAATCAATTATAATAAATTAATTATATCAACTAATTAATTAAACAATTGTTTCTTAATTTATTTTTTTGAATTCAATAAATCAAATAAAATCAATTATACTAATTATTTGTATCAACTAATTGATTTGATTAATTCTTAAAAATATTTTTATTTAATTTATTTTATTTATTTAAACACATGAATTATAACTAATTAATTATTTAATTTTATTAGGATAAATATCAAATTCTATTCCTGATATAAAAATATAAAATTTTATTCTTTTCATTTTTATTTTACCATTATAAAAGACCATATATGCTAGAAGAAAATATCATTTGTTTACCAATTACTCTTTCATTGGGTAGCTTTTACAACAATTCTTTTTTTCCCTACGAGGCGTCATCGCAAGAAGGCAACTATCGTGGACACAAATCACCACACACTCTCCAACTTCCATGCTCATCATTCGGAGCAATATATGATATGTTATCCATGAAGCATTTATAAATCATGGTGTTATCATGTATGCATAAATAAAAAAAAAATTTCGTATTTAAACTTAAGTCATTTACCTGCTTGTGTGGTATATTGTAGTGTGAAATTACTTTCAATTTGTGTTGTGCAATGATATTATGGTCTAATTTAAGTTTTTACTTTAGAACTGTGTTTTGATTTTATTTCAACATTTTCTCTTAGATACCAAGTTGACGTATTTTTATTTATTATTATTGAAACGGATGTGATATGAAATTTACGAAAAAAAAAACTCACACTCAATTTATTTTATTGTAGTTCTCTTCTATTTCATTTTATTTTCTTCTTATTCATTTTATTTTCTTTTTAAATATCATATAATTTATTATAATTTATACTAATTAATTAATTATAATTTATTATATCAGTTAGTTTAATTCATTAATTTATAATATATATGATAAAATAGATCATTTATTACTTATATGTTTATTTTTCTAAAATCTAAATCTAGAGCGTTTTTTATTTTTTTAGCCTAATCAACTAAAACTATTCAATTACGAATAGTCACTTCTATCTTATTTTAAATTATTGACTAATTAAAATTACTAAAATTTAATAATAATATTCTGTTTTATATTTTTATATTTAGTCCAATCCATCTAAGCTATATAATAATCACTTCAATTTTTATATTTTATAATGTAATACTACATACATTAATAGTAAAATAACATAGTAAATTGTCATATTTTTAATATTAAATATAAAATTAATATGTACAAAAATCTACTTAATATACTAAAACTGAATTTTCTTTCAACTAACGAAAGTGAGGTGTCAATTCCTCATGAATTTATTTTTTCTCCAAAATGAATGTATTATTCTTTTTTCAAAATTTATTTTATAAAAATATCTTTATTATAATAGCTTTTTTCTAAAAATATTGGCATATAATTAATATAGATAACATATACGCTGAGCAAGTATCTCCATTGAATTAATCATAAAGGTTAATAAAACATAATGGCATAATTTTTACCTAATTGTAGCAAGTATCTCCATTAAAAATATTAGCTAATTATTACCGTATATAATTAATGTGTGTGTATATAATGAGTAATAGTAAATTTTTATAATTATTTATCATATAGAGAATTCATAATTTAGACATTGTTCTTCTTCTATTTTTTATTTTTCATACCTAATGGCTACTAGCTACGATTTTATCAATAGTATTATCTATAGTAGATTATGTGATGAAAAAGTTTGGAAAATAAAGGCAAAAATTATAAGATTATGAAAAGTCCCATCCAAATTTGACAAGAGCAAGATGACTTACATAGAAATGATTCTAATGGATGTTAAAGTTAGTTGATTATTTTTTATGATTCTTTCAAGTGATGCTAGGTCCAATTTATAAATATTTTTTGTTCGTATTTTAAATTTATTTGATAAGTAAACCCTTGCAATCAAAGACAGTGCCATTTAATAGCTTTATAAGTGCTAATAGCTTTTATATTTAATTTGTTTTACAGTGTGATAAAATTCATTGTTCAATCAAAAATTATTTAGCAAAGATGTTTGAGAATGAACTAATTGAGGGGAAGGTCTACGTCTTCTCAAATTTTGTGATTAAGGAATCAAGCGAAATTTATATTCCGACTTTACACGTGCGTAGAATAACTTTTAAGAATGAGTCACATATAATAAATACGGTCAATGATCGTAAAATTCTTATCAATCATTTCAATTTTCTTGCTTATGCTGATATATATTGAAACAAACAAGTGAACAATCCAACTTATTTGGTACGTATTGTATTAATCTACACAAAATTATTTTTTTTATTTTAATTTTTGCCAAAAAATTATATAATAGCATCATTTTATCGATAATATATATAAATTTTAATAGTTTATTTATGCAAATGTTTAAAATTGTATTGCGATTTTTTATAGGTATATCATTTTATTAATATATTGTTAGTTTTATCATTTAATATAAAATAAATTGGTAAAATTTCTTTAATTTATAAGTAATTTTTTATGTTATTCATTTATTTGTCCTTAATTTGATACTTTTATTTTTTTCAATTAGATATTATTGGAATCTTGAGTGGAAAAGAAGAGTTTATATCATGATCAAAAATAGGAAGAAGTGAGCATTACATTGTGGTTATTCTTCATGATTTAGAGTATGTGAAATTTTAATATTTCACAATGAGATTTTGTTTTTTAACAATTATCTATACATATGCAAAATATTTTATCTTTTTCATTATATATTACTACTTATTTCTCTTAATTCTTGCTTTTATTTAGAAATAAGAAAAAATAAAGTGCATACTGTGAGATCAATTTACAACCCAATTATTTAATTATATCTACATGACAACCGAATACATACTTATTCTCCAATTTGTAAAATTTAACAAAGACATTGGTAAGCATATTGGTTTACCTTTTATTTAACATATTTGTTTATGTTATATTTGTAATAATATTATATCTATTTTTACGAATATATCTTTTTAAAAAATACTCTTAGTATTAGCATATGGTGTATTAAATAAATATTAGTGGTTTTGAATTATGCAAATGTTTAAAATTGTATTGCGACTTTTTTAAAGGTATATCATTTTATTAATATATTGTTAGTTTTATCGTTTAATATAAAATAAATTGGTAAACTTTTTTTACTTTATAAGTAATTTATTATGTTATTCATTTATTTGTCCTTAATTTGATACTTTTAATTCAATTTTTTTCAATTAGATGTTATTGGACTCTTGACCGGAAAAAAAAAAAACTTATATCATGATCAAGAAATAGGAAAAAATGACCATTACATTGTGGTTGATCTTCATGATTTGGAGTATGTGAAATTTTAATATTTCACAACAAGATTTTGTTTTGCAACATATGCAAAATATTTTATCATTTTCATTATATATTACTACTTATTTTACTTAATTCTTGCTTTTATTTAAAAATGAGAAAAAATAAGGTGCACACTGTGAAATCAATTTACAACTCAATTATTTAATTATCTATGTGATCACCAAACAACTGAATACATACTTATTCTCTAATTTGTAAAATTTAATAAAGGCATTGATAAGTATATTGGTTTAATTTTTTATTTAACATATTTGTTTATGTTATATTTGTAATCATATTATATTTATTTTTATGAATATATCTTTTTAAAAAATACTTTTAGTATTAGCATATGGTATATTAAATAAATATTAGTGGTTTTAAATTATTTATTAGAGAACTTTGTGCATTAGAATTCTCTAATAATTTGTTGTTCGTTTTAAACTGATTTTGATATGTTCTTACTTCACGGTAAAACAACATATAAAAATTTGTTGGTGGAAAGTATTACTAGGTTATTTATGGTCACATTAAGTATATATGTCTGATTTATTGAAAAAATATAAATGACTAAAACTGGTTAATAACTACTTTAGAGTTGATACACTTAACACTAGATTAAGAAAAAACGAACAATGCATAACATGTTACTTTTTTATTAATCAAATTATTATAATTCAAATTAATTTTAATAAAACAACTTAAAATTATAATTTCAATCTTATCACATGTATGATACGGGTTATTACACTTGTCTTCAACTATAAATAGTTTCTAAAAAAGAGGTTTCAACACACACTGAAAATAACACATAATAGAGAACACACATAGCTACTTATCTCAACTAGTCTTTTGGCTCCTTTGAGAAGAATATTGTGTATACAATATTAGTGTGGATGTGTTATGTTATATTGAGTGATATATATTGAGAATTAATAATAAAGTTCTCTTACTCTCATAATTTTCTAATTCTATTTCTATCTATCCATCTTAATTTCACATCACGTTATCAGTATGAAAACTCTTAAGATAATAAATTTTAATTATGTCAAATCTTTTTTCATTTGAAATTTGTACTACTTCATATTTTTTAAAAATATTTCTAAAATTCATTGTAATTTAATGGGTATCGTTAGTGCCATTAAGACAAATAATAATATAATGCTAAAGAATTGTGTTATGGCAAAGATTTTTCTTCGTCATCATTTTGATGAATGATTGAAAAATGAATATCTTACTATAAAAAATTCAACAGAACTACGAAAGAGTCTATGCCCAATATGAATGGTTACATTTGCAGTTATAGGATTTTAAATCCATCGCTAAATATATTTCCACAATGTTTGAAATAACCTCAATTAAAATTAGATAAAAAAAAATGTTACTGATAAAGATATATTGAAAAAAATATTTTCGACTTTTTATATCTCAAATCTGCTCCTGCAACAGCAATATCGAGAACAGGAATTTACAAATATTTTAAATTAATTGTATACCTTATTATGGCAGAACAGAAGAATGAATTGCTCATGAAAAATATGACACTCTCCCTTCTGGTTCTATTTTATTTTCTGAAATAAATGTGGCACATTGTAATCCCAAGAATGATAAAGATCACTATTTTGATAACAAATATAAAAAAAAAAGACAAGATTCTTCAATAATAGAAGATCCTACAAAAATGAGAAATAAAGAAAAGAAAAATGGGCACAATAAGAATATAGAAAGCAGATATCATCGTTGTGGTGGTAACGCTTATTGGTTATGTACTTGTTGTACATCAAAATACTTAGTTGAACTTTATCAAACATCTTTAAAAGGGAATAAAAAAAGATAGAAATTAATTTTATTTTAAAAGATGCTTCTACCATAACTCATTATGATGTGTTTGATTTCTTTAAAGATGTTTAGGAAAATATTAGTTATCTAACCAATAATAAAAATGTTGAATAATTTCTTTCTGTTGTATGTTTATAACATGTATACAATAAATAAAATAGCTATGCAAGTAAAAATATGATTAAGTTATGAATTTCAAAAGAAAATTAATTTTAAAGATAAATCATACGTTGAATTGCACTTTCATATGTTATTTATTTTTTTTGTGAAGAACATGATAAAAGTACAAGGAGAAAAAATTTGTCTTTGCCAAGAGTACAAGCACATATTCTCTAAAATAAAATTTATTTTGCCAACCTTATACCTAAAGAGGCAAATGTTTCTACCATCATTGGTATAAATAAAATGATTGATGGCGTTGTTATTTTGTTTCCCAGAGAAACAAAACTCATTATAGATAATGCGTTATTATCTACAAAATTTCAAAAAAACTTATTGATTTTTAAAGATATCCATAGGAATGGATATCATATATCATATTGAGACAGTAAATGAGAATAACAATGAGTTCTTCTTTATTACAAGCTGTGATTCAAATAAAAAAAAGTCATAATGAAAAAAAATTGCATATACTTTCTTTGGGTATATATTATACTCATATTAGTGCAATTAAATAATATGTTAAAGTAAACCAGAAGCTTACTAAACTAAATGAATTCACCATTTGACATGATTGATTAGGTCACCCTTGAACAACACTGATGTGAAGTATTATTGAAAATTTACAAAAACATTCATTAAAAAATCATAAGATTCTTCAATCCAATGAGTATTGTTGTGCTGTATGTTCTTAAGGAAAACTGATTATAAGATCATGATCAACAAAGATTGAATTTGAATCTCCTAAATTCTTTAAGCAAATTCAAGGTGATATATGTGAATTAATTCATCCATTATATGGATCTTTTAGATTCCTTATGGTCCTAATAGATGCATCTTCAAGAGATCTCATGTGTACTTATTATCATCTTGCAACTTGGCATTTGCGAAACTACTTGCGCAAATTATAAAATTAAGAGCACAATTTTTTGAAAATTCAATCAAAATAATTCTTATTGATAATGTTGGTGAATTTACTTCTCAAATCTTTGATGCTTATTGTATGACCACTAATATAAGTGTTAAACATCAAGTAGTCTATGTTTATATCCAAAATAGACTAGCAAAATTACTTATTAAACGCCTCCAGTTGATTGCTAGATCTTTACTTATAAGAACAAATATCCCAATTTCTACTTAAAGGCATGCTATTTTACATATTACAATATTTATTCGTTTAAGGCCAACAAGTTATCACAAATTCTCTTAATTACAATCGGATTTTAGCCAACAACCAAATATATCCCATTTGATAACATTTGAATGTGTGATATATGTTCCAATTGTTCCATCTAACCACACTAGAATGAGACTCCAAAGAAAATTAAAAATATATGTTGGATATGATTATCCTTCTATTATGAGATATCTAAAAATACAAACGAAATTTGTATTTAAAGTTCAATTTGCAGATTGTCACTTTAATGAGACAATGTTTCCAACATTAGGAGGAGAGAATAAAAAGTTAGAAAAAGAGTTAAATTGGATTGCATCATCATTAATATATTTGGATCCTAGATTAGGACAATGTAAATTAGAAATTCAAAAGATTATACATTTGTAAAAAATTGTAAATAAATTGTCTAATATATTTTCCGATACAAACTCCTATATACCAACTGAAAATGATCCAATTCAAATTGATATCCTTGTTGGATAAATGGTCTTCCTCTTCATAAAGGTGGCCGCCGACCACCCGTATACCTCGATGACCTGGGCGAAGCCCTGTTAGTGACATTCGTCAGACGACAATACTTGAACCCCTTGTTATCTCTAAAATAGGCCTCTAATGCACATTTGATTTTTGGACGGATTCATAATGTTAGGTGGTCTTTCCCCTGACGAACGTTGCTCATCATCTGCTGAAAACGTTTGGCTGTCTGGTGGTCATAGATCTTCCTGAGCATGACATTGTGTTCTGCATCCCATATGAATTTCAACTGCACAAAGTGATTCACTAAAATTGGGTTCTTACCGCGTACCTCTGAAACCAATGCTCACTCACATCAGCCGGGATCTGTGTATAGGTTGGCCACGGGTGGTCATACATAGACTTAATGACCTCGGATATCTCCTGTGTGCAAGCATTGGAATTTGGTGCAAACCTATCAGAGAAAAAATCTCATGTTAACAAATACATAAGATAAACAAACTTAAGATAAACAAATTTAATATTAAAAAATTAAACTCATGATTGCATGCCATCGGGCCAATCCTCATCTGAATGACCGGAAGTGGTGGAGGGGCATCTTACTCGAGGGCATTGGAGGAATCACCCACCGCGTGCTTTGTCGACGTCATCACTGCATCTGCAGGGAACATAGCAGATGGAGGCACCCAGTTCGGGTTTGGGACCATGATGAATTGCTGGTCTGATGGACCCGCCTGTGACGTCACAGGGGTCAACGGGGTAGCCGAGGTAGAGGACGATAACTGGGCAGCTCTGGGGATTCGATGGAATCCCGCCCTCTATCATGACCACGTGACCCACTCAACCTACCTCTGCTACCTGTCGTCATGTCTGTACAGCGAATATATTAGTAATATATTAATAACATGACAAACACCAATAAATAATAATATAAGAAGAAACTCAAGAAATAACAAATAATTCTAAAAATATTTTAGTTTAGTAAATTAAAAAAAATTACATAGTATTTTATTATAAAAATTTTGACGGAGTTTCTCCTAACATTTGGATTTTTTCACATTTCAAGGGCTAAACCAAATATCCATCAATCCTTTTGAACAGGTTAATTTTTTTAATCATTATTAAGGTAACATACAAACAGCTAGGGCTGGCAATGGATAGGGTAGGGTAGGATTTGAACTCTGCCCTAACCCTACCCACAGGTTGAAAATTTTCTTAAAATTTTACCCTACCCTACTCGAGAGTTGAAAATCTCTCAACCTTAATCTTACCTACACTCTAAAGTTCTAAACCATACCCTACCCGCAGAAAAATAAAATTTTTTCAAGCATATATAAAATTCAACCATTCCAAATTTCATACATATTAATAAAATAGAAATAAAAAATTTAATTCAAATTAAAATTAAAAACAATAAAATCTTAAAGAAATTCAACATAAAATTACAAATAATATAATCATCAACTAGTTTAGTGGTTATTTCAAGTTTTTATGAGAGAAAAATTGTGAGTTTAACATTCACTTTCTTTACTACATACATAACTTTTACATATATATTATATAATATATTAGAGGTGCGGGTAGGGTAGAGTATACCATGAACCCGTATCCTACCCTACCCGCAAGCAAACTCACACCGTACCCTACCCTACCCGCAGCGGGTCGGGTAGACAACCCTATCCGAACGGGTTGATCTGGGTTAAATACCCACGGGTAAGGTATATATTGCTAGCTCTAAAACAACTCAATCATTATTAATACAATAAAAAATTTTTCTAACAATTTTAGTAGCAAGAATCAGCATATAATTTAGTAATTTAATATTTTTCAGTAATTTTAGAGTCTAATCTAACCTATTCTAACCACCTAAATCTACTAAAATAAAAAATTAAATTAACTAATCTCTACTAATTAATTAATTAACTTGAGCAGAATTTGAAATAACTAGACTACGACAACAACACCATTGTTCTTTAATTCTGAGACTCCTTGATAATTCTCTGCCTCCACATAAGACACAACCAACGCCTGTTTTAGGAGAGAAGTACTAAAAAAAAAACATCATCATGGTATTATCATCCTCATCGAGTAAATCCCCATAATAGTCCCTGAGATTCGGGTCGTTACCCAATGTGATCCCTGAGATCCCAATTGCACCATTATAATCCTCCAGATACCGCTCTGGGCACCATAATAGTCCCTGGACAGTTTTCCGGTGATGAGTCATCACCGACGATCTGATGTGTCACGAAATTGCCACGTTGGATTAAGCCAAAACGTTGGCGTTTTGGGTTGGCGCCCCAATTTGACAAAAACGTTGTCGTTTGGCCCAAAACGTCAAGTTATGGATTTTGAATTTTTTTTTCAGATGGAAGAGATGTTGGATATTATGTTTCATCACGGAGGTGATTTTAAAGAAGATCAAGAAGGAACAATGATATATTATCCGGATAATAAGGCTTGTTTAAGTGACCTAAATGTGGATACATTAGACGTCTTCTATCTGAGCAGCAACTTCAGCAGCCTCAACATGATGGTAACCAACGTGATGGAGAAGATAATTCTCTTATGCAGTCTACTGAGATTGGCCAAGCCACTTCTGATGCACAACCTGTAGAGATAGATATATCTCAGCCAACTGCTTCTGATGTAGAAGATTCTCAAAAGGTAACTCCCTATTTACATTTCTTAAATTTTTTGTGATTCAAGTGAATCATCATTTATGTGTAACGTAAATAATTTCTATCTAGGATCATGGAATAAAAAGGCCTTCAAAATTATCACCAAGGAGAAGATCCTCTCCACTAGCAACTTCTGTCCCAGTGAATTCCATGCAGGGTGCTAGTTCAGGAACTACAACAAGACTTGTCAATTACATGAAGTTCATCCCAACTCCAGGATTTAAGGCTCCAAGAAAGAAGAATTGAAGACTTTATCTTAATATGTATAGGGCTATCTATTTTAATGTTAATACTTTTTGCTAGACAAAGACTACACAAGGAAAAAACAATCCTTTATGTTTTGCTGTAAAGTCCTCCCTTTTGAGGCAACTTTGTTTAACATTCTCATGTTAGATGGCTGCCCTTTGTGTTATATGACTAACTGTGTTAAGTTGAACCATTAACTTAATACAATTATCTTTTAAGTTTGAACCATTATCTTAATTCAGTGTTGGCTAGTTTTCAATCACTTATGCTGCCTTCTTTAGCATATTACTGTTTTAATTAATTGAGTTATCCAAGTTTATATTCCATCAACAAACACTATTCAACAGTTTCTAATACCATAATCATGTTATCATTTTTTACATATTATTCATTCAATGAATACAGGGTACACACCACCAACTCTTTTAACTCAGGCTTTACAATACAGGATAACAATTAACACAATCAATACAGACACAACTAATACCAACAATTGGTTAACCAATTTTTGATTCCGGACATCTTCTTCTAATCTCCCAAGCCTCCAATCAAAGTTCATCTTCACTTCATGATTATCTCCATAAGATTCTGGTTTCTCAACTGGTTCATTCTGCCCAGTATCTGCCCACACAAAAAGCCCACACCATCTCTTTCCACTTGTCTGTAATCAAGCAAACATGTAACATGCTCAAACTTCAGGGAAGAAGAACAAGAGAAGAACAGTCAGGTAAGAAGGAACAATCATAACAACACAAGTAATATTGATAACTCACATTATAATTGGGACAACCAAAAAATGGTTTATTTGGGTTTGAATCTATCCCAGACCACCTGAGAACTGGCCGGCAGCCGCAACCGCACCATTCCGGCACCCCGGATCTTCTGCTCCTGCTTTGCGTTCTCGTCCGATGGCCACTGCACAGTGAACTAATAGAGCTTCCAACTCTAGTGCTTCCACCACCCATCATGGATATTCACTTCCAACTCCAGGAACAACAGCAGCAACAAGAATGGAAAAAGAACGAAGAAGAAGAAGAAGAAATGAACTTACTGGACATTTGGGAATTTAGGGTTAAATATAGGGGGAGGGACCACATTGGGTATAAATTGAAACTATGCCAGCTCAACTAGCCGTTGGCATCATCCAGCGTGGCAAAATGAGGCCACGTCAACGTCTTGTTGATGACTCATCACCGGAAAACTGTCCAGGGACTATTATGGTGCCCGGAGCGGTATCTGGAGGATTATAATGGTGCAATTGAGATCTCAGGGATCACATTGGGTAACGACCCAAATCTCAGGGACTATTATGGGGATTTACTCCATCCTCATCACACTAAGAAGAAAAATAAGTTGGTGCTATCTTGAAGAGGGAATAATGGCATCAATAATAATAATAATAACAGTGTAATTAAGTATTTTTTTTTAAATATTATCTTTTATTCAGGTTTTAGAAGAGAAAAAAATAAAAAAAATAATTTTGTTGATTATCCTGGATGGTGATGAGTTGATTGAAACCAACAAGAAGAATATTTGTGGAGGAAGATTGGGGGTGTAGGATTGGAAATTGGAAGTGCAATAAGACTAGAGTTGAGGTTAGGTTAGGTAGATAATTTAAAAATTTTCAATAATTTTTTAGGTTTGGAGTGATTTTATTAAGAGAAATTCATTTTTATCGATATAAAATTATTTTTTGTTTTTTTTTAAAGGATAAATTTATCAACTTTCTAAATATTTGAGTAAAAATGTTAGTTTGTTTCTTTTTTTTTTTTTAATTACTAAATCTCTCAACATTCCTCAAATGATGTCATTATTGACTTATCAATTACACGTGTGAAATTCCTTGTAAATAAAAATAACAGAGTATATGTATAATCTGTATGTACATGTTTATGAGGATATCAAACTTTTGATACTTTGCTTAAAGAAAAATGAGCTCATTCTATTTTATTTAACCTCATCCCAAATTAGAGATGACTAGAACAAAATTGATTACTATTATAAGACTAGTGTTTTGTTTTGTTTTTTTTATTTTGAAAAAAAAAGCAAAGTTTATGACCAAAAAAAAAAAGAACAAGTGCACAACGGACTTAAGAATTAGATTTAAATGTCAATAACAAATTAACAACAAACATGAAAAAACAAAAGGGCTTCAACAATCAACATTGCCATAGAATCGGGCTCTTAAAAGAAACTTGTTCTAAATGTCCAAAAGAGGGGCAAATGTCAATGGCGAAGTTGTATAAATCTCAACCAATAAAAACATGTAGGATCTAACCAAATTAGATTGGTCTAGTGGTCAGTAGCCTGTCGGAAGTTTGAATCTCGCTTTATGCATGCAGCAATTTATTGGTCAACGACAAACCCTTAAATGAAGTTTAGTATCACAATGAATTAGTCTTTAACTAGTCAGATTGGAGGATATCGTGGAAAATAAAAAAAAATATAGAATATAATTCCATAGAAAATAGAGTAAATGCCTAAATTTTGTAAAAAGTTATTTGTCTAACATACATGTTAAAAATTTTATTCAAAGTAAGTGAGACCAATTTGACCGGAATACTTCTTAAGAACTTTTAGGGTTAAAAAATTTATTAAAAACCAAAATATCCAATTTAAAATTTGTTAAGAACTAATTTTAGTGTTTACTCTAAAAAATAATATGTTCAAGTGCTTTCCAAATAGAAAAAGAAAAGCAAATGTCATACGTCATTAATATAAAATTCATATGCATCACATTTTCGCAAAAATAATTATAAATAATAGAAAAATACTAGGATGGAAGATAATATTTTTAATAAAAAAATGGAAAATCAGTTAATAGTAACTCAAATTCAAGATAAATATAAGAGAATACATTGGCCCATCCTAACATTGGTGAAAAAGGATATATGAATTATGAAAGTTTATTAGCATTGTGAATCAGAGTTTAGTCATCTAAATGCCTTGTTTTGTTTCATATCTAATCTTCAAAACTTGCAATGAAAATTTATTATTATTATTATTTGAAGGGCGGCTGACGTAATTTTTTTTTTAGTGTTGAGTTTCAGGCTTCAGCTAATTAAATCCATGGATCCAAGCTATGCACAAAAACAAAAAAAATAAAGAAAAAAAAGGCTCCAAGTTTTTTCTTTCCTATTATGAAGCAAATATGTATCCATTGATAGGAAATAACTTTGTAAATTGTATATATAACCGTAGCCCAACTTAAGCACTTCTAAATATTCTCAACCAAAAAGTATTAAGGAGAAGACTTAAAAATATTTGATCCAAATTCTCCAAAAATGGGTCCCAAGTTGGCAAATTGCATGTCAAATGTGTCTTCATCATGCTTATACTGTTTCGGGGTCTAACCCACTTCACAACTTCATAGTGTTATGCCACAACATTCTGTACCTTGTCACACTTAATAGAATAATAAGGCATTTTAAACTTTTATTTCTTGATGTAAAATTGTGATAAACTTTAAATCTTTTTGTCACTTCCGACCATAAAGGGAATGTTGCAGTTGAAGATGACAGAATATGATTCGTTTTATCCCTTTTCTTTTCTTTTTTTTTTCTCAGCACATATTCTATTATTACTATTAATCAATATTATTTTCTAAATGGACCAATATGGATTATATTCTAATTAATTCATTTAATCAAATTCATACTAGCCCCAATGAAGATAAGGACTAGCACCTTTTTTTAATACAAGTTTCCAAAGTTACAAAAGTCCAATGCGTGCAAAGTAATGTGAACAGTGTTCGGCAATTGATCAAATTAAACTAAAAACAAAGCCAACAAAGAATGCTTTTGACTAAGTGGCATGTTAATTATAAGCTTAATATTTATATTTAGTAATGAAACCGGGTTTCTTTTACTATCTAAGTATAGTTCCTTTCCCCTTGTAGATATGAAAATGCAAAGTGGGAATTAGTGACCACATTGCAAGTACGATCAAATGAAAGATATCTAGTATAATTCCATTGGGGTTCTAAATCTAAAACTCAACACTAATTAATGCCATGTGACTCAAACACAACTAAACTTTTTCTTCTTGGTTTACTAACTGAATGTGAACTCGTAAAGTATGAGGAGGTTGTACCTAATTTGAACCTCAAGCACTTTTTTATTTTTTTTCATGACATTATCAACTTCGAATTAGTTTATTAGTCAGAAATTATGATAAATATATCTCTTTTAATTTGTATATTAGAGTTTGAGTTAGAAAATAAATAATAAATTTATATTAAAAAAACTATTAAAACTGAGATTAAATGAATCTAAGTCAACCCAAAAATTAGTTCATATATAAAATGATCAAAGATACATCACTTATAAATTATTTAGAGATCTTATTATTAACAGATGTGCTGAGACTTGTAATAAGAACAATCACGAACCAAAATTAAACCAAATCAGTTGATCACCAGTAATAAGATCCAAATACTAATTTGAAAAAGGAAAAAAATATCATCATATATTAGTGTTCTCTAAAGTGGTCGGAAGGTGTTAGGGCTCTTTCCATATTTTCGAATCCACTATATATGGTGATTTTCTTCCTATTTTAATTTCATTTACCCTCATCAGTATTTTGGTTAAAAAAAATCAGAGAAAGAGAAAAAAAGTGTACAGAATTTACAACTCACCTTTTAAGCTTTATGAAAGTAAAAGAATGGTAAACTAATAAATATGAAAGAGTAAAGGGAGAGATCAGAATATATTTCTTCCTTTTCAATATATATAATTAGTCCTATCTATGCATTTTCGTTGTACTTTCTCAACTCTATATGCTCTTTTCAATTCATCTTTATTATTATTATTATTATTTCTTCATAATCATGCAATACAAAATTCGGCTACAATCTTTCGGTTAAACAGCTCCTCCATCTTTTTTTATGTCAATTTCATCTTTTTCTTTGGTTCTCATTGCTACATTACATTACAATACATGCAACAAGCGCGCCACCAAAGTAAAAAAGTGTAAAACTTTTCACCACTCAACTTCTTTGCAGCCCCTTAAGATCATGTGTCATTTATTTATGAGAAATATTAGGAGTATCAAAATTTATTGTTGAGGAAATTTCTTATTAGGTGAGACAATTATTATTAGGAAGAAGACAAATTTGCTTAATTACTAGCGAGATACTATTGAAGCAGTTTGACGTTAATGATAAATCATGTGTAGTCATCATTATTGTTGTTTTAACTTCATCTATACTTTGCACTTAGCCATATTTGGCTGCCACGAAGCACTTTCCTTGGATTTACTTTCATTATTATGTAAGCTAATAAGCTGAAGGCATGTCATACTGCTTTCAAATTATTAAAGTCTTTTGTTTTGGAACGTCTTTTTGTTGAGAAAGACAAGAGAGCCCAATTTTATCACACATGTAGTAACTAATTATTTATCAATAATCCATCAAACCAAGGATAGATTAGTTAACTTTGACACTTAGCACAAGCGATAGTTGTTCGATTTGTTTAAGCTTTATGTTTTGGATTTTATCTTTTAGAGATCTATAAAGCATGGACACTTTGTTAGGTTGTCGTATCCGCGTGTCAGACTCATTTCGAATACGATATTTATCGATATTTGTCCGACACGTGTGTCTAATCGTGTCTTGATAAAAAATAAAAAATTATTCTTCAGACAAGTTCAGACACATCTAAATATTATCACATATCAACGTATCCAATCTTATTCTTAAGATATATTTTTAAAATAAATTTAAAAGTAGTAAAATAAAAAATATTTTAAATACTTTATATAATTAAAATAAAATATTAAAAATAATTAAAAAATTAATTTATATTTTAATATCACTAAAATATCAAAATATCATTAAAAATTAATGAATTTTCACATAATTAAGAATGAGTTATTGGCTACATGCAAAAAGACAGGATTTAAACCTTCGACACTTACTTAAACAGACAAGTGAACTGATTACTCGACCAATCTAAATCGGTTAATTTACCCTTATAGTTAAAAAAATTTAAGAATTTCAATTTATTCATATTGTGCGCATTATTCTGAAAACCATTAAAGAAAAAAATAAGTGAGAAAAATTGATTTTAATTTGAAAGATTAGGGGTTGTTGATGTGGTGGAGATGATTATGCACAAGACTCTTTTTTCCTCCACTGTCTTTGAGTGAGTATATGGAGGTCCATGCATGACAGGCACTATCACAAAGGCATTAATAAAGAAGACCAACGATATCCACGCTTAGACGCTCCCCCTCGAAACACTACCCTAGCTACCTCCCCTTATCATCTATCTATATATACCCCATTTCATAACTTTCTCCTTCTTTTTATGGCATCCAAAGATCAAATAAATCAATATAAATGCTTCAAAATTGTTGTAATAATAAGCAATAAAGTTGTTACTCTATCATGCCATGTATGTAGCATATATATATATTTCTTGAAATGACTAATAATGGGACTGAATAATAGTGTATCATTATTTGTGCATGCTAGCGTAGCACCATATAAATTATATTATTATCAAGGAAGACTAATCAAAATGATCATATGGTTGGGACTTGTGACCATGAGATTCATTATTAATAGAAGAGACGTGTGTATATATATGTGTGTGTCATGTGTCA
>NC_029789.2:27052129-27052407 GCF_000816755.2 Arachis ipaensis
TTTCTGGCATCATATAATCATATGTGTCCTGTTGCCTGTTGTTGTTACTTTTATCTTTTATTATCTGTCTTTCATTCTTTCTATCAAAAAAATCTGCTGTAGAATGGGGACAATGAGTGCCTCATGCCTCAAAGGGTAACTAGTGCTATGTCTTGTATTCAGCATCAAAATCTCATAAAACCATATCTGAGAACTCAGAATCATTGTAGCTTTTGAAACCTTTTATCCCTTAAGGGACCAGCAACATAAAACTTTTTGCAGCTACCCCACGAGCACAT
>NC_029789.2:27054293-27067572 GCF_000816755.2 Arachis ipaensis
AATTAAGTTTCTGGCATCATATAATCATATGTGTCCTGTTGTTGCTTTATTTTACTTTTATCTTTTATTATCTGTCTTTCATTCTTTCTATCAAAAAAATCTGCTGTAGAATGGGGACAATGAGTGCCTCAAGGACTTGAGGGTAACTAGTGCTATGTCTTGTATTCAGCATCAAAATCTCATAAAACCATATCTGAGAACTCAGAATCATTGTAGCTTTTGAAACCTTTTATCCCTTAAGGGACCAGCAACATAAAACTTTTTGCAGCTCCCCCCCGAGCCCATAGCTAGTTTTTTTTTTTTTTTTCCAACCCCCAAAAGAAAAGGTTAGAATTTTCAATTTGGGTCCCTCTATCCTTGTCATATGACCACCAAAAGTTGGAAATTCATTAAAAAAGAAAGTGAGAAATATGACCCGCATAATCCTAAGATATATTTATACTTGGTTTAAAAATATTTACTAACGATTCATTTTAGTAATAAAATATTAGTTTAATTTTAATGCATTGTCAGTCTATAGTAGTTTTACACGTATATCTAATTACATAATGCTACATCAACAAAAATAATTACTTTTTACATTAACTGCATGAATGATCATCCAAAACAACAGATGTAATTGCACAATTATGTAAAATATTTTACACTATTCGTGTATTAAAATTAAACTCATAAAATATTATTAATTTATATTAAACAAATTAAAAATGAGTAACCATAAATAGCCTTAAACCATACACTACTAATTGTATGTTTAAAAAGTATGACTTCAAAATCACATATTCGAAATATAAAATTAATCATCGATATAATTATTAAATTAAGTTACTTATATTGCATTCTTTAAATAGGGCTTAATGTTTTTAAATCCTGTGTGAATGTGGTATATTTATGCAACAAACTGTCCTTTATTAAACTTCTTACCAAACAAGCCCTAACAATTTATATTGAAAAAGGGGAAAAGAATTTTTGGCTTTATGGGATTTATACTTAGGATTCTTCATTCCCTTTCACACTTTAAAGATTATATTTTGTTCACATGCATGTAAAGGAACTATACGTGGGGAAGGTTATAAATATTTTTTTTATTATGAGATAATAAGGAAACAATAAGGGTAATAAAGTGCCGTGCATGGTTTATATAGTATACACATTTAAGACAAAAATTAAAGCATGCTATGTGCCCACTTCAAAGTTTTTGGTCCCCCTTCCTACATATTTTTGGTGAACATGTGTCGTCCTTTCATAGGTCTAGAAAATGCTAATTACAGTTTAGCATTCAGATTTGAAGAACATAATTACTATGGTCATTTACCTTTCCATACATATCATAATAATAGGTAAATTATTATAAGCTTCTCTACAAAAGTCATCATCATAATCAATAACCAAAATTTCCACATATGTATATTATCATTGTTTGGAGCTTATGATGGAGGATATATATTGGTGGGAACCAATGGAATGACAAAATCCAAAATTGTAATATTCACTTTTTGTATCTCACACTCATCGTTTTGTATATATTATGCTCAAGGGCACTAATAATAAGACCTTGAGACCTTAACCCTATTCCCAAGGCATGAGTCATCAAATCTTTCCTAAACACAAGTTAAACATAAAATAAATATTTAAATTTATCCTTAAAAAATATATAGTACATTAAATATCACTACAATATATATATAACAATTCTAATTGGCTGTTAACATGATAAATTTATAAAATTAGATTAAATAATCAATCCTAAATTAAGAAATTTTAATGTCTTAAAATTCTCTCAATTTAAAGTTAATTTAATCTAATTACATAAACTTATCATGTTAACAGTCAATTAGAATTATAAAATATGTTATGATTTATGTAGTATCACTTAATATGCCACATCAACAAATTTTGATATTGTTAGTAACGGAAGTTATAAAAGGACTAATATGACTAATATAAAATTTTTAAAAAACGAATTTAATTAAAAAAAATTTAATGACTAATTTAAAAAAAAAAACTAATCTTTCAAAAATGAATCTCATCATTTACTCGCATATTTTTTTTCTTACATTATTTTATTGTGTGCGAAGGTTTCGGATTACTATACCAACTTGGGGTTAAAGATAAGTGCTCTTGTCCACGTGGATATTACTTTCTATAAAAGAGTGTTAGGAAAAAGGCTTGTGTCTATATTCATATTAATTTGGACTAACCCACGAATTCGTGGGTTTTAATCCTGTCAATAAAAAATTATGAATTGATTTGAATTAGGAAAAAAAATAATCCATTGTGTATTTATTGATTGGTCGATTGTCATTCTTTGATTTACTTATATACAATCCAACTATTGAAAATAAAGATAACAATTTTGTTAGGTAGCCAATGACTTTTGTGAACAATATGAATAATGGATTTTAGAATTGGCCTAATAAAGTAAAAAAAACACTCCATCCCTAAATTATCCCCTAAACCCTAACATTAGGATAACCATCCACACATATAGTGAATTGAACATCCAGCCATTGTTAACCGTGCATGAGTAAACTGAATCAAAAGGAATAACCATCCAATTAAAAATCAACATAACCATCTGCATACCTATTGAATTGAACATCCAGTATAAAGCCCTAGTTGAACCTCTGAGCATTCTTTATGTTTGCGTTAGCGCTTTTATCCGTTGGCCATCCAACGTCTCCTATTAGGATTGGCATGGAGCCGAAGCCATTCTTTTCAAGAGCTGAAACTAGTGTGTCAAAGTTTGCATCAAACACGTTGGTGTATGTTATTGACCCATCTACCACACGGGGAGCAAAGCCATCAAAAATGCAAATTCTTTTGGAAAGTTTAGGTTAGCATCCATGCCTAGGAATGCATGTATGAAAATGTAGTAACATATGGTGCTGGACGTCGACGATACTACCGTGCACGGTGAGGTTGCGATGAGGCCTGCACGGCCAGCGGCGGGTGGGCAGCGGGAAGAAGGATTCACAGGGCTAATGCCGCGCGATCTCAAATCGCAACGGAGTGCAAACGGGACGATAAGAGGCTGGGCAGCGTCGGACCGGAAAGCGAGGAAGTGCAGTGGCGCCGGGGTGACTCTGCGGATCGGAGATCGCAAATGGAGAATGGGAGGTTAGCGTATTGGGAGTAACTGTGCCAATTGTAATTTGGTTTAATTGCAAATCCTTATTTTTCAAAATTCAAAATTTGAAATTAAAAATAATTAATTAATAATCTAATTTATAATTTTAATTTTAATTTCCTTTTTTACTCCATTGTTCACATTATTTAGTATTCTCATTGTCTCCCTATTCTTTTCCTAAAAATAAAATTTGTTACTTTGTGGAAATGACGGTTGAAACGGTTGAATATTTGTTCGTTTTTTCTAATTTTATTTTCCTGGTATAATTTTAGGTGTCAATAATCTCACTATAAACATAATATATATCGAACACAATGGCATCATTTAAGACTTTTTTATTGTTATTGGTGGTGTTGTATTTGGTTGGTATAGTTACGTGAATTTGATAATTTATTTTAGTCAATATCAGATTCAATGAAAGAACATTGTTGTTTCAATGATAAAAGAATACGAAAGAAATGAGTAATTAAATTTTAGAGTAAATAGTCATTTCTGATTATGAAAGATTAGGACGCTAACATTTTTATCCATAAAAGACGAAAATTAAAGTTATACCTATGAAAGATGGGCTTTTACAGACAAAAATATCCAAACCCTAAAAAATTAAATAAAATTTCTAAACTACCCTCTAATATATCCTAACTCTAACCTCTAATTTTATTCCATACCACCACTCCCCCAATCCTCAACTACCACCATCATTGCCGTCATCAGTCATCACCATTACTACCGTCATCACCAAGCAGATCGCTAGTCCCACCACCACAGGCGCCACCATCCGCCTCTTCCTCCATGACTGACTCCCTAACGGCTGTAATGCCTCCGTCCTCATTTCATCCACCTCTTTCAACAAAGCCGAGCACGACAACAAAATCAACCTCTCCCTCCCCGCGACAACTTCGACGCCATCGTTCGAGCGAAAACCTCCTTCGAGCTCGCAAATCCAAACACCGTCTCCTGCACCGACATCCTCCCAGTCGCCACCCGTGACTTCGTCACCATGATCGACAGCCCTTACTACCCTGCATACCTCGATCGCCACAATAGTCGTATGTCCAGATCCTCCGATGTCGCGGCAACCATCATAAGCCAACAATGTCGATGTCTTAAATCATCGAGATCTTCGCGAAAAGAGGATTCTCCGTTGAAGAAATAGTGGCGTTCACCGGAGCCCATACCATCGAATTCTCGTACTGTAACCGAAGGAAGAGGGGGTTCCACATAGCGTCTCTACCATTCTTCTTCATTTTTCTGCGTTGGTCTTTCGTTCTTCTTTATCATCATTTTATCGCCACACTTCACACCTCACATTACTCCCAATCCCATCGATAGCTTTTGAGAGGTGACGCGAGGGAAGCAGAAGATTGAACCCCAAAAGTGTACACCGAGAAGAATCAGAAGCCTAAGGGTCTTCTCATCGATATGTATTCTCGATTTTCCTTTCTCTTTTTTAATTAGATCTGTCTTTTGCTCTATTATGTTTGATTTTTATGATAACATTTTGTTTGATTCATTTTAATTAGTGCTATGTGAAAATTAGAGGTGGTGACGACGGTGGTGATGATGGTGATGGCAGCAGTGATGGTGTTAGTTGGGGATGAGAGTGGTGGTAGGGTTTGAAATTGAGAGAATGGTGGTGTGGAGTAAAATATTTGAGGATAATTTGAGAATATTATTTAATTTTTTAGGGTTCAGATAATTTTATCTACAATAACCTATCTTTCATGAGTATAACTTTAATTTTTGTCTTTCATGGATAGAAATGTCAGTGTCCGAACCTTTTATAGTCAGAAATGGCTATTTACTCTTATTTTTTATGTAGTAATTTAGAATGTTTGGGTAAGTAGGAATGGGAGAACTGACTCTTTTAGTTGTTGATAGTAATGTCGAAGATGATTTTAGAATTGAAGACTAGTATAATAGTTGCGTTGTTATGTTTGACAGGTCTTTTTAGTTTGTAGTTTGTTTTATTTTTATTGAGTACGGTGTTAAGCAAGTTGAAAACGTATAACAAGTTAGATTTAGTAATTCATTTAGGTTAATAAGAGTTTATTGTGATGACTCAGCATCTAGTTAGTTAGGTTGTAACTATAAATAGGGTCTCTAGCAGTGAAGTTTGTCAGATTCTCTCATTCTAATTTTTGTACTTAATAAGAAAGGAAGCTTTTCCAGCTCCTCGAAATTCTTCATCTTCTTGCCTCTTTTTCTCATCTTCTCATTTCCTCACCAAGAAACTTGATCCCTCACACAATTTTAGCATGGTGTGGTGAGCATGGAAGATCAAAGAATGAGAAAAGCAAGAATTCAAACAGTGCAGAAGGACTCGTGATCTAGCTATAATGGTGGACGTTTTTGACATAAAATTTGAGGCGAATTGAGAGCAAGAGTGTAACACCCTACCATTCAAATCTTTATACTTGAGTCATAAATCAATGATAATCAGGTGGTGCGAATCAAGGTAGAGTTGTAATACATATATATTTTTAGAAGAAATTATTAAACGAGAAGCCTGAAAAGAAAATAAAGAAAATTGCGAGCGCAAACACACCTATTGAAATATAATAAGCGTTCGGAAAAGCAGGGTAAAATAAAGCTTAAAGAAAGAATAGGAAGTTACATCAACAAAACAGTTGATAACAATCCTATCTCTCTCCAAAATACACATCAAAACCTCTATAAGCAAGGTTTCAAAAGAAAACATATACATATACATCATTAAAGTTTTTCTAAAATAAAGGGAAAGAAATCTAAGCAAAATACAAAAATAGAATTCAAACTAAACTTCGCCGTCTTCTAGACGAACTCCAACTCGCTGCGGAGCACCGAGACCTACATCTGAAAAATAAGGAATATATATGGAATGAGAACCCCCGGCCCATGGGTTCTCAGTACGGTAAAAATGCTAAATAGATTCAATATAAGGTAACAGGAACTCTCTAAGCAATCTTAAACTCCCATACATCAGTCTTTTCAACCTAGGTTCTCACTAATCCGTAATTAGACAACTATCATAGAGAATTCTAATCTACTTCATTTTTTCAAAGCTCCCACAACTCTCCAAACTCCAAACAAAACAGCCCTCAGTGTCAACTGACACCAGCATGAGGGACCTCTCAGATGTTCAAACACAAGAAAGACAAACAAGTAATACACAAGTAGATTTAGGTAAAACAATTAACACATAGTCACTTAATACACACAATTAAACATGTAACACCCTGTTACCCTAAGCCTTACCTCGCACCGTCAAGCGAAGGATAACAAAGTGTCACGACAGTTCTAAGGCTCGTATAATATTATATATATAGAAAGAAATAGTAATACTAGAAGCCCGATGGAGTTTAGGCCGGCTAATCAAATTGAATACAATAGAGTTTTGAAGTTTAAAACAGCAACAACCTCTCTCTCAAAGTTTTTTCAGAAATAAAGCCTTTAAGGCAACAACGTTAAATATACAAAAGATGAGAGTACTACAACAGAAGTAAAGTGAAATAAAACTTAAAGAAGATCATACTCCGCTCTGTCACCACATATGCAAACTCACCGTGGTAGGTTGCGACCTACATCTGAAAAAAACAACAATATATGGTATGAGAACCAGAGGTTCTCAGTATGCTAACAGTGCCCAATATGTAAGATGTAAGGTTCTAGGACGCTGAAGGAAATCCTAGAACTTCACACCAAACAGATATTCAAGCTTAACAAAATAAATAACTTAAACCATAAACATTAAACAGGGTTATCTAAACTTAGGGGATTTCTAACTAAAACTAGTCACCGATGTTCCACAGCCTTCACCAACCTACCCTCCGTGCGATCCTATCACTACCGCCTACCTAACCTCCTCAGCACCAGACAATCACAGATAATACAAGCCGGTAATACACAAGTAATATTCATATATAGCAAGTAATTCAAGAAGCAAGTAGGCATATTATACATTTAGGCAAACCGCAAGTAATCAAAGCAAACAAACACATAAAAGATGCATATGATGAATGCTTGTCCTATTGGCTGTGATATCACATGTCAGTTATAGTGCCAAACCTGAGACATAATCCAGTCGACAACTCTCGGATTAGTCTCTCTGTTGCGCATACTCAGAAAGAATAATTCTGAGGGATGAGTGCCCTACCACCTTTCAGAGGGAAATGTTCTGAGGGAGAGTGCCCTACCACCTTCCTCTGGATGCAGCATGATTCTGTGGGTTAGTGCCCTACCACCTTGCAACCAGAGAGAAACCACATACTCAGGAGGAATAATTTCGAGGGATAAGTACCCTACCACCTTCTCCATGAGCGAGAAATGTGAGTGGAAAGCCCAGCTTCAACCTTCACATCCAAATGTAGGTGGGAGACTACCACAGCCCCTACAACGGAGAACAAAGCATATCACAATCACATAATCCATCTCAGAGCCCACTGCTCATAGAACACTTCCATGCATACTCATTCCATTAATCATAATCATCCATCATCAATATTCCAATTCATAGGTAAAATAGTTAAAAACAAGATTTTTATTAAAAAACAGGGCAGTGTACGTACGTATAGGGTTGTTCATACACATAGGGTTGTGCGTATGCACGGCCAGAAGAGTTTTCCCAGCTTGTGCGTATGCATGATATTGTGCGTACGCACAACTTGCAAAATTTGTAGGGTGTGTGAGCGCATCAGAGTGTGCTAGCGCTCCCAATAGTAGGCATATCCCTGTGTGTGTGTGCGCACCAGAATGTGCGTACGCATGTTTTCTAAAAATCACAGGGTGTGCATACGCACAAGGGTGTGCGTACGCACAAGTGAAAATGTGGCCTCTGTTCAGAGCACACGCACAACAGTGTGCGTGCGCACACAAACCAGAACTCACAATTTTCTGTAACATCACAGAAATCAGATTTTAGACACTAACTTCCAATGATCATATCTTTTTCTACAAATTTCCGATTTCTATGAAATCTATACCATTTTAAAGCTCTTTAAATTATCTTTAATTTAAAATAAAATTCAATCAATTTCAAAAATTGTAGCTCAAAATATGATCCGCCAAAGTTTGCCCAAAATCCATTTTTACCAAAATCTTTATAAACTCAATCTTTCCAACACTCTCAATTCAAAACCAATTATTCACAACCTAACACCAAAATCACTCAAGAATCCATACCATGCATTCCTCAACCATATCAATCATTCAATCATCTAAACTATTTAATACTCACCTCCTCCAACTCTAAATTCAACTTAATATCACATCCAATTTCCTTAATACCACCATTCAAATTCCCAATAATCATCAATGTTACAAGTATCAAATCTTTCATCCAATTGGTCCTATTATCATCAATCAATCCATTCAATTCATCAAACCTCCTCACTCATTTATTTTCAACATGAACCACAATAACCAACAATCAAAATCATCATCAACATTCATCTTCAAACCTCAACACCCACCAATATAACTCATCAATAATCATCATCTAATAACATATATGTCATCACATTCAAACTTATTCAACCTCCATCCAAACCATCATCAAGCAAAATATTTATATACAACTAATCATACAATCATATCATGCAAACCTATCTTAAGGTCAACTAGCCTATGTGTCCAGAAACATTACATATTACATAAAGAAAACCGAAATCATACCTTGGTCGATTCCCAAAATGTACCAAACACCAAAATGAAACCACCAAGCTCGCTCCAAAAGCTTCAAACTAACTCCAACAAACACCAAAACTCAATCTAGCATCATATAACATACCAACATCAAACCTAGGGTTCACAAAAATAACTAAATACAAGGGTTTAGTGAGACCTTACCTTACCCAACGAGATTAGGGGTAAAACCTAACAATATTTCAATGCTAGATCACCCCTAAACAAAGAAAACCATGAAAATCTCAATCTAACAAAGCCACAACTTGAATTTGTCAAAGAACAGAAAATTGGAGCTTGGGATTTGATTTGCTTACCACTTTATTTATATAGAATTGAAGATCTCAGTGAGAGCTTTGCGTTGTCACAAACGGCTCGTCAATCGGAGCTCCGTAGCTCACGTTATGGCCACTAGAAGTTGGTGGTGAATAGTGACCAAACCCTCACCTCTCTTCTCTCTCAACTCAGCGCCTCCCCTCTCTTGTTTGTGTTGAAAGTGGCTAGGTTGGCTACTTAAATGTGAATATATATGTTGGGCTTGGGCCTAACTTGGGTCCGGTCTAACTCGTTAGCGTTTTAGATCCGTTTGGCCCACTTTAGGACAAAATCTTTAAGATTAGTGCCCGATTTTTTACTCTAAATTATTTTTGTCTTTTCAAAATAATAAATTCAATTTTCAAAATCTTATTTTCCAAAATACATGGCACTAGACAGACTAGATCCGGTACTGCCGGCTTAAGCACCGGTACGCATTTTTATAAAAATTTTCGGCAAAAGATACATTTTCCAATTCAGAAAAATTCATTGAAATCAAATTTTACCTTTATATTTTAAAAAGAATATTTCTATATTTTCGAACCTATTCCGGGCAATTAAAAATTATTATTTTATTAAAATAGTTATACGTAAAAATTTCGGTTCTTACAAAACAAGCCAAGATAAGTAACAAATCCCAAACAATTCAATCAAATGTAAACGATGTATGCCTGCCCTATGGCCGATGATATCATCTGTCGGTTATATAGCCAAGCCCAACTTATCCAGTAGTGAGGAGAGAACTTTTGCGTGGTCTAAAAAATTGCGGATAAATCCTCGTTGCAAGTATAGTTTCTAAACCTTCAAAAGTTCTCTTCGTACAAACGTGTTGGGTGTCACAAGTAACAAACCCCTTTAAAAATTGTTAACCGAGTATTCAAACCTCGGGTCGTCTTCTCAAGGAACTGCGAGGAAGTATGTTCTTATTATTGGTTATAAAGGTTGTAATCGGGGTTTAGAAGGTGAGAAGCAAGTAATTTAAATGACGAGTGAATCAAATGGCAATTAAGAATAAATAATAACTATAATAAAACCAAAAGGAGAAAAAGTAAATTGCTGAAATAATAAAAGTGTCCTTAGATGGGAAGCAATGGCAACTTAAATCAAAGAGAACAATCATAAACTGAAAATACCTCAAATATTATTAATTCAAATAGAAATCTGTAACATGGAATAATTCATAAATTATAATAATCAATTCAAATATTGGAATAAATAAATAAAAGTAAAACTAAAATAAAAGAACATTAAACCTGGGATCTAGAGTTACTCTTAAAACAAGAAGAAATCCTAAATCCTAAAAGAGAGAGAGAGAAGATCTCCTTCTCATCTAAATCTAAATCATTGAAAGGTGAAAATATGCGAGCTCTCCTTTGAATGGAAGCATTTCCACACTTTATAACCTCTGGTCTATGCTGTCTGTACTTGGATCTGGGCCAAAAAGGGCTTCAGAATTCGCTGGGGGCGTATTCTGTAATTTCTGGTGCGTGGCCTCTGTCACGCGTCCGCGTGGGTCACGCGGTCACGTCATTTGGAGCTTTTCCTTGCCACGCGGTCACGTCAGTCATGCGGCCGCGTCGCTGCTGATTCGTGCTTGGCACGCGATCGCGTCATCCATGCGATCGCGTGGATACCAGTTTCTTTAAGACTCCGTTTTGCTTTCTCCTTCCATTTTAGTATGTTTCCTTTTTCATCCTTTAAGTCATTCTGCCTTAGAAAATATGAAACTACTCAACACATTAATCACGGCATCGAATGGAAATAAAGGTAATTAAAATAATTAATTTTTAAAGCTTAGAAAACATGTTTTTCATTATATGACATAATAAGGAAGGGAAAGTAAAACCATGCAATTAATGTGAATAAGTAGGTGAAGAGTCGAATAAATCACTCTAATTAAGCACAAAAGAACTCATGAAATATGGGTTTATCAACCTCCCCACACTTAAACACTAGCATGTCCTCATGCTAAATCCAAGGTAAATAATTAAGGTTAAAGTGATGGAATGTTATGAAATGCAACCTATGCTAAATGCATCTACCTAATGAGTCATGCAATTCTAATTCATCCAATCATATATAAAGCTTACATGTAGTTAATTTAATTCACATTCTCAAGGAGTTGTGTATATATATATATAGCCAACCCTTAAATAATAAAGCACTTTAGCAAATGAGATGGGAAAGAAAATATTGTACAAACTTGCAAAATAATTAGTAAATTTTAAGCACAGATATATGTTGATGAGTTATTGAACACTCACTGGATTTTGTGTTTACTCTCTAGTTACTCAGTGTTTATTGGGTTTATTCACTCTATTTTTTTTTCTTTTTATTCTTACTTTCTATAACTTTGTTTTTCATCTAACCAATCAACAATTATAGAATATAGTCATACCAAAAAGTCATGAGGTCTTAATTAAGGTTGTAATGGGGCCAAGGTAAAGGTAAGGATTTATGTATAGGGTTAAGTGAGCTAATAAGTGAATCCTTAATTAGACTAAGATCTCACCTAACATACACATCTAGTAAAATAAAATTTCTTTACCTAATTTCCCATAATTTCCCACTTATTGTTACATGCTCATGTTTCACTTTTTATTATATATATATTTTTTCTATTCCATGTGCATTGTTTTCATTGGGGAATTTCCTTTTTGTATTCCCTTTTATTTAGATGCTGAAAAATAATTTTTTTTTTTTGCACATGATAATTGAATCACTTAGATTTTCTCATGAGTATGCTTCCCAAATTTTATTTTATTCCTTTTTACTTTTTCTATCCTTTTGTTTCTATTACCCATATTCTCAAAAGGTCTCCCACATTTAACTCTATTCATAATTTTCTATCTTAAGCTAACTAAGGATTCACTTGGAATTTTCCTTTATTTTTCTGCTTAAGGCTAATAATTTGGCTAAATAGAATAAAGGGGTTTTAATAGGCTCAAGGGGGCTAACAAGGATGATGTAAAAGGCAGGCTAATTTGGGGTGAGTGAGCTTAGATCAAATGATGGCCTCAATCATTCTCTTGGTATGTATCTATTCTATATTGGACATATAAATTAAAGCAAAGTAAAGAACATCAGAATAAAAAGAAATGTGACACACAGAAATGAAATTATGGTTTGAATGCAACCATACAATTTAAGCTCAAGACTCACAGGCTGTGTGTTCTCTAACTCAAGCATCATATATCATTTATATATTGTATGCAGGTTTAGTTAAAAATTCCCATTATTCTCTTGAAAAAAATTATTCTAGGGTAGCTTTTAAGGTTTTAATGTTCCTCCTTGATGAAATGTTGTCAGCTAACATGTAATGCTATATATACAAGGTGTGGGTTATTTTGATTCTGTTAAAGTTTCTAGTTTACTTCCTTTTTATATTTTTCTATTTAAACTACACTATCTTATGCTAAAAAGGGGTAAACTATACTAATTAATCCACTAATAAATCAGAATTGCAAACTAAACTAAATAACTAACATGAACTAAATAACTAAAATATGAACAAAAAATGCAAAATGCAGAAAAATAGAGTAAAATACACAAGTAGCAATGTATAAGTACTCAGAAAATAACAATAAAAGAAAAATACAGAAAAAATATCCAAAATGAAAGAAAAGTATGTAGTAGTTCACCAAAATAAACGCCAGAGATGGCGACCTCCCCACACTTAAAATGAAGCATCGTCCCCGATGCTCAATCAAGCCTGGTGTGAAGGAGTGTCATCAATGGTAGGGATGGTAGCTGGGGTCTCCGTGGCGGTGGTGGGCTGAGGGTCTGGCTGCTGTGGAGGTGGGACGGACTGGAGCGGGATCTCTGGATCTGCAGCCTCTATCTGGGGCATAACCTCCTGATGCGGGGCAGCCTGATTCGTGGCTGCCTGCTGATGAGTCTCCGCCTGGGAATGAGGCTCTTCCGCGTGCTCATCTTCCTCCTCGTGCTCATCCTCTGATGGCTCTGAAGGGGTGTCGGGCTCGGAGGGGATGTCGGCGCCCTGTCTGATCATCAGCTTCAGATGAGAATAGCGTCACCTGCTGCGGCGCTCTAATCTCTCATATCAGCGCCTGTTACGGCGCTCCATCTGATCAAGCTGGCGGAATAGACGGTGCACGAGGCGATAGACCGGCTCAGAGGCGGGTGGAGGTGCAGTGGTGGCAGCAGGGGCAG
>NC_029789.2:27067777-27070384 GCF_000816755.2 Arachis ipaensis
GCATCCCAGTCAAACTGCATCTGGCCCATGTCCTCCTCAGCCTGTGCAAAACCATCTGGCTGATCGGACTTGGCTGGGAGCTGGAGAATGGTCTCTATGGCTTCCTCTGTGACCAGAATTTGCTTTCCCTTCAGGTTCACTGCATCAAGGGTAGTAAGGTAGTAGTTTCAATAGAATTCCTGAACCCAAGATGCATTGACCTCTGTCAATGGTCTCTCCAGAAAGTACCAGCCCCGTTGCTTGATTTGCTCAGTAGTGTATTGTTGGAGGGCTTCTGGAATCTTCAAGGTACATTCCAGGTATAGGTTTCTAGAGTTTGCAAAAGCCGGGTACTTCAGTTCACAGTACCGGTTTGCAAATTTTATAGGATCATCTGCAGGGAGCAGCTGGTTAGCTTTCTCTTGCTGTGTGAAGTTCTTCTCCCGCCATGATGAATCGTGCATTAGAGAAATGATGGACTGGGAGGAATCTCCTCTCTTGCGCTTGCCTTTACCTTTCCTCTGTGAAGCAGACATCCTGAAAAACAGAAAACCAGGAATTGGATAAAATAGGAAAGCAAATAGGCAATTAAATAAAGGAAATCCAAGCGGCAAAGGAGAAATAAAATAAGGAAAATGAGTATATGAAATGTGATTGAATTAATGTTAAATGGAAAAAAAATTAAGCAATATGCCATGGTTAGAAAGTTAGAGAAAAGTGAAAATAATCAGAAAAGAGACCAAAAGGGTTAGTATGGTTAGGATTTGAAAAAAAAGAAATTAGTAAATTAAAATCAGTAAGTTAGTAAAGTGCGGGTTAAAGTAAGTGGCATAGAAAAATTCCATATAACAAAGATTCATAGGTAAGAATAGAAGTACTCATAATTGAACAAGCAGTTTATGAACCAGGAAATCAAAAAGGATGAGAAGGTCTGCCATAGCATTCATGTAGTGGTTTGGGTAAAGCAGAGTAAAACAGATTTCAGAAATGCCAAACCAAAACATGAATGAAAACAAATTTAAAAAATTTGGGCAGCATTCCGGCTAAAATTGGATTGTCCCGGAAAATAAACAGCAATTTAATCAGTTCATATGAATTAAAAAAAAATCAAGCTGCATGTACATAAATATAAAATAAACATAAAAACTCAATGTAAACAGCAGCAACATACAAGAAAACAGCATATGAATCATGATTATAGCAGCAACAGATTTGCACATAGGATAAAACAGAAGTAAGAACAGTGCAAGTAAACAGACCTAGATCCACTAACCACAGCCTAAGCTACCTAACAACCTGAAAATCCACTACAACATGCAAGTCTAACTATCCTAATTATGAACATAAACGGAATAAAAAGTACAGAAAAGTGACGAACAGAAAAAAATGGTTGCGTGTTGCGAAACCTGGTAAGCGGAAGGGGTCGGACAGGGAAGAAGGTGGCTGCGGCGGCGTCCGGCGCGGTGGTGGTGCACGGCGGCGCGGTGGTGGCGGCGGAGGGGGTTGGTGTCGGAGAAAGGGTTTAGGTGGTGGGTGGTGGTTGGAGGGAGAGGAGGAAGAGAAGGAGATGAGGGTTGGGGGTGAGGGCTGCACGACTGATAGGGTTCGCGGGCTGGGGGGTTATATTTTCAAATCCATGCGGCCGCGTGGGGCACGCGGTCACGTGGTTGGGACGAGAATGGGAGTGACGCGATCGCGTGGGGTGCGCGATCGCATGAGAGGGGGAAAGAAGGGTGACGCGATCGCATGGGTTGCGCGATCGCGTCGCTGGAAGTCGTGCTAAACGCACGACTCCAGCGCCGTTTTAGCGCAACTCTCTGTCTCCTTTTGGGGTGATGTGCAATCCATGCGATGGGATTGGTATTGGGTTAGTGACGCGATCGCATGGGGCATGCGATCGCGTGGGCTAATTTGTGCGAAACGCACAAGGACCGCACGATTCCAGCCCAACTTTCTGTTCGTTAGATCCTTGCGCCGATATATATATATCACGCGGCCGTGTGGATCACGCGGTCACATGGGTGGTGTTTTTCGCGATATGACGCGATCGCATAGGGCATGCGGTCGCGTCGTGCAACCTTTTTTTTTAAACTGAAAAATGCAGAATACAATGACTATCATGAATGCTTATGCATGATTCTAGGTTTAATAAATTAAAATGAAAAAGGAAAAATGAAAGCAATTAACAAGAAAAAAATTGAAAAAGAAGCGACCATACCATGGTGGGTTGTCTCCCACCTAGCACTTTTAGTTAAAGTCCTTAAGTTGGACATTGGAAGAGTATCATGTTATGGTGGCTTATGTTTAAATTCGTCCAAAAATCTCCACCAGTGCTTGGAATGCCAATAGCCTCCGGGGTCCCAAACTAGGCATGTAAAGCTTCTGAGCAGCTTTAAACAGATATCCAGCCTCCCGGGATGACGAATGTCAGAATATAATTCATGATCCCAAGCTGTGTTTTTAGATCCGCCTCCATTTTAATTTGTAAGTTTCCATTCGGGCGGGTCAAAAAGTAGAATCTCACCGTGGTGACCAAACGTTCTCTGTGATCCATGCAATTGAGCATGATACCAATCCGTGTACTTCGAGGTGAAGCGTGGAACCTTATTGAACCTGGTGTATGGTGTA
>NC_029789.2:27070580-27104065 GCF_000816755.2 Arachis ipaensis
TTTCATGCTACGCTCTTCATCGGGCTGTCCACATGGAGCTGTGGTTGATCCTTGTATATTTAAGCGCCTAGTAGCCCATTGAATTAGTGCTTGCTCCAGCTGTTGAACGGTTGTTTGAAATTTAATCATTATTTCTTTTAAGCGATCCTTTGCTTCGCGGTTTGCCAGACTTGGACATGATACAAAGGAAAGTGGTGATGATTGGGAACAATTGGATTGGTATTGGGGTAAGGAAGGATCATATGATGGCGAATGGTGAAGAGAAGCTTGTGAGTGTGGTGGTTCGAGGTTATGTTGAAAGGGTGGTTCATATGCACGGGGTGGGGCTTGTTGGTAGTTACAAGGTTGTCCACCATATCTTTCAGCTGGGTATGCACGGTAGAATGGTCTTTGTCCAGGATATCTCGGAGGGTGTTGCTGCCAAAAGGGTTGATTAGATCCTCTTGGTTCCATCCATCCTTGATTGGTCTGACCTTGATGCACGTTAGAGAACTTTTGCATGGTCTAAAAAATTGCGGATAAATCCTCGTTGCAAGTATAGTTTCTAAACCTTCAAAAGTTCTCTTCGTACAAACGTGTTGGACCAGTTTCTTTAAGGCTCCGTTTTGCTTTGTCCTTCCATTTTAGTATGTTTCCTTTTTCATCCTTTAAGTCATTTTGCCTTAGAAAATCTGAAACTACTCAACCCACTAATCACGGCATCGAATGGAAATAAAGGTAATTAAAATAATTAATTTTTAAAGCTTAGAAAACATGTTTTTCATTATATGACATAATAAGGAAGGGAAAGTAAAACCATGCAATTAATGTGAATAAGTAGGTGAAGAGTCGAATAAATCACTCTAATTAAGCACAAAAGAACTCATGAAATATGGGTTTATCAAGTAGCTAACCCTGTATAGTCCTTGCGTGCGCGCATCTCTCAAGAGAGATTCACATCTCTTAGAGGAATAATCCGAAAATGTCTAAGTGTTTGATCACATCTTGCGATGGAGGGTCAACATCTGGGAGCAAGCAGGATAAAACCACTATCCTTATATCTACCTCAGAAGATCAAATACAAACTGGGAACAAGCGGGACAAAGCCACAATCCTTGCATCTATCCCAAGATCTCAAACCATAACCCGGAGCAAGTGGAACAAAGCCATTGCATCTACCCATGCAGGTATGACCACATCCCAGAGCAAGTGGGACAACACCACTGCATCTACCCAGAAGATCAAATACAAACTGGGCAGAACCATGTACTCGCGTTGTGTGATACTTCCGCATATGCATGAATAGCAGATTTTCCAAAAAGCTGATATGTTGCAAAAATTCAATTTTTTTACCAAAAATTTCAAACGCGCATAATTTTTTGGTTAAAAACTATTTTCCATCCATTCTTTGAATATCATAAACTACTCAGATCCAATTTTCTTTTAAGATAAGTTTTACAAAATTTGAGGGTCCAAAAATCAAGTTATGGTCCATCGAAGTTGGTTGAAAACTATTTTTTAACCAAATTCTGCATAACTAAATTTTTTACCATTTCATCATCAACTCATTCATTTCAAAACCAATTCAAACCACATTCTAAACCTCCTCAATGATCCATCATCATTCTCAAATTATATCAAATTCATTTATGGCCTAAATCACCCATTTCCGTCCAATCCAATCCTAATCATTCATTCCAAACCATTTCAATCAACAACTCAAAAATCCAACAATTTTTCACATATTAAGTACCAAATTCACATTTCATCAATTCATAAATCATAAACAATCAATCTACCATTCAATTTCATATACTCCATCACGTTATAATTTCAATCACTAACCAAATTAAATTCAACAATCCATCAATCCCAACATTTCAATTTCCATCCAATTACACAATTCAATCTTATTCCTAGGGACATCTAGCCTAGGACTTTATGTCACATTACGTGGTTGATAAACCACTATTTTATGGTTTATTTTGTATTGAATTGAGTGGATTTTATCCATTATTCTCACACATGCATATAATTCGTATGTTTTATATTTTTCTTCCTGATTTTGTGCTATGATTGAAAATATGCTTCTTTGACCTCAAATTTGCTAATTTTTAATTCTCTCTTATTACCATTCGATGTCGTGATATGTTTGTTAAGTGTTTTCAGGGTTCATAGGGCAGGAATGGCTTAGAGAATGGAAAAAAAGCATACAAAAGTGGAAGGAACACAAGAAATCAAGTATTTCAGAATCTGGTAGCGACGCGCACGCGTGGATGACGCGTACGCGTTACTGGTGCAGGAGACAAGCGACGTGTACGCTTGGCCAGTGAAAAGTCCAGCGACGCGTACGCGTGGCTGACGTGTACGCGTGACAGAGCGTCACGTGCTGCATTAAATAAAAACACTGGGGGCGATTTCTGGGTTGCCTTGGACCCAGTTTCAGGCCCGAAAATACTGATTAGAGACTGTAGAGTGAAGCTGGAAGGGGAAATCATTCATTTACTTCTCATTGATTCACACAATTTTAGGTTTTAGATGTAGTTTTCTAAAGAGAGGGGCTCTTTCCTCTCTCTAGGTTTAGGGTTTCTTCTTGCAATTTCTTTTTAGGTTCAGGTTCAATTTTCCTTTAATTTAGTTTCTGTCTTACTTTTATTTGTTTAAGTACTTTAGTTCATCTTCTTCTCTTGTTAATTTCCCTTTTTCGCCATTTTTATGTTTGTGAGCTCTTGTTACATTTGATTTCTTTTAATGCAATTTATATTTTCTATGTCTATTGTTATTCTCTTTAATTGTTAGTCATTGATGCTTGCAATTGGTTGTTTGGATTTAATATTCCTTGTTAGTTTTCTAAGTTTTTATTTTATACCTTCCAAGTGTTTGATAAAATGCTTGATGGATTTTAAATTAGATTTCTATGTTCTTAACTTAGATTGGATATTTAGAGACTCTTGAGTTATCAAAAGTCTTTTGTTGATTGGTGATTAAAGATTGCCGATTAGCTTGAACTTCACCAAAGCTAGTCTCTCACTATGAGTTGACTAAGACTTGTGAACTCAAGTTGATTGCATGCACTTGACCTTCCTCCATTGGTTAGAGGTTAACTAAGTGAAGGCAATTCCCATTTTCCATCACAAATTGACGACGATAATGAGGATAGGACTTCTAATTCTCAATCCTTGCTAAGAGCTTTCTTAGTTATTAGTTTATTTTCTCGCCATTTACTTTTTTGTTTCTCATTACAAACCCAAAAATATACTTTTTCATAACCAATAATAAATACACTTCCCTGCAATTTCTTGAGAGACGACCCGAGGTTTAACACTCCGGTTAGTTTTATTGGGTTTGCTTAAGTGACAAACATTTTAAATGTTGATTGAGGTTTAATTGTCGTTTAGAACTATACTTGCAATGCAATACTTTTATGAAAATCTTTACCGAGATTTTTCCTTCGTCAAGTTTTTGGTGCCGTTGCCGGAAAATTGCAAATGTGTACCTTGTTATTGGTTATTGTGAATATTGTGAATATGTTTACCTTTTCGTTTCTTTGTTAGTTGTTTCTAGTTCTAGGAGTTTATTTTCATTATTTCTTATTAGTTTTTGTTTTTATTTTCTCTTGCTACTATGAATTCTCACCCCTTTGGCTATGAGTTTGGTTCAAATTATGTTATAGGGAATGGAAGCTACAATGAGAACATGCATCAAGGATGGGACAATCAAAGGTGGGAGGAGCCTCAAGCTAATGGACAACCCTCTTGGCAACAACCTCCACCAACATACTATGAGGAACAACCATTCCATGATGCCGAAGACAATGGTTATGGTGGACCTCTTCATGACAATCAACAACCACCACCATATACCTATGAACCCCCTCTTCAACATAGCTTTAAACCACCATACTCACAAGCCCGTTACAATCAAACACTTCCATATGATCCTAACCCTTATCCACCATACCAAACATCCTACGAGCCATATGAACCATCCTTAGAACCACCCACATTCCAACCTAGTTACTCTCAAGAACCACCACCTCAATATACACCACCTCCAATGTATGCGAACTTTCAACCACAAGATGAATTTTTCTTTCCACCACAACCCTCCATAGGGGAATGTCCATATCCATCAATCCAAGAGCAATATGATCCTAATTATGTTAGCCAAGCGGAACAAGAGCCACGGGATCATTTTAAGGAAGCAATGGATTGACTTCAAGCAACTATCCATCAAATGGAGCAAGAGAAAAGCCGAAAAGCACATGAAGCTTTCATGGTTAACAAATCTCAACTTGAGAACAAGGGACTGGAGTGTGTTGTGCAACAAGTGGAAAAGATGGAGAGTGTTGAACCGCCACATCCGTATCATGATGAACCACTCTCCTATCATGAATCCTTCCTCCCAAGCAATGAATTCTCATATCCACTCCAATCTCCAATGGATGACACCCTTGGTGTTCTTCTTCAAGGGCAAAGAGAGATGCAGTAGACGACATTAGAGTTCATAGCTACCTTGACTGAGTAGATAATTTAGCCTCCTTACGCTTCGACACTCAAAGTACCCCATGGCCACATGTGGAGAATCTAATAAGGAGCGTAGCATGAATGAGAAACTTGGAACTCCGGTGGAAAGTGATGAATGTGGATCTGTATTGGAACAGTTGGAGGAAGCCGTAATTCTTGAAGAGGAAGAAATGGTTGAAGACTTAGGAGATGCTGAACCTCCATGGGAATCTAGAATTGTAGAGTATTCCTCCAAGAAGCTTGAAATTGATGTTGAGGAGGGTAGTGCACAACCTCCAAGGCATGTTCCCTATGAAGAATTAGACGGGATAGAACAAGAAGCAAGTTCCCTTGGTGATGATGATCATGAATCAAGCCATCCTAGTCATGAATTTGCATCCACAAGTGAAGTCCTTGAGTTAGAAGAGCCTTCTCCCGATGACATTGAAAGAAACGTTGAGGTAGATTCCTCTCAACCTCATATTTATGATTTGACTGACGGAGAAGAGTTGGATGGATTCGGTGAGGAAGAGCTTGAAAGTGAAGAATCTTTTCAAAAGGTGGAAGTCCTTCGGCAAGGTTGGACGGGAGATGAATATGCTTTGTCAAGATCGTTGGAGACTTCTCTACCTAGGTTGCCGCTACTCCTTCGTTTGAGTGGGTTAAACTTATCTCTATTAGCTTTATTGTCTCACTTGGGTATGGTATTCTTGAAATAGATGGCCAACTTAGGATGCTTTATGGAATTAAGCGTAAAAGAAGGATGTTTAGTGGTTGGAGTTGCAAATCAAGACTCATCAAGATCGAGATTTCAAGAGCTAGATGCAAGGGTCGGACTAGTGATCAATTCGTTGGATCAAAGAAAAGAGTTTGGTACTTCATTAAGAATTCAGATTACTTGCCACCCGGTTGGAACAATGATGATCCACTTAAAGATGGGTGTAGAAACAAGGTTTTGGATCCTGGCATACAAGAGGATTAACTTTGGAAGCTCAAAGCTTGTGAAGTACTTCATCAAGGCTTGGTGAATTCACTTGGAAATGTTGGAGCTTATTGGAAGTCTAAGCGTTGGTGGAAGTTTCAAGATGAGTTCAAGCACAAGCCACCATGACAAGAAGCTCACCAAATGTCCAACTTAAGGATTTTAACTAAAAATGCTAGGTGGGAGACACCCCACCATGGTAACTTCTTCCTATTTTCTCTTTTATTTATATTGGTAATAAATTGAATTTTTATTTTTAGTTAGGATTATTTAGTTTAGGTTGTCGTTTTACTTGTTTAATAATGGTTGGCATTACTTTGATAGCTTGTTAGTTTCTTATAAAAAAAGAAAAAAAAAAGGGGTTGTCACGCGTGCGCGTCGATGCTCAAATTTGGTTTGTGCACAAACCGTGCTGGAACAGAGCGACAGCGCAGCCTAGACAGAGAGTTGTGCCAGGACCGCGCTGGTGGGGTGCCAGGCGCATAGCCCAACCCACGCGTGCGCGTCACTGACGCGTACACCTCATTTGCGTTTTTACAATCCACACGTAGGCGTGGGCGACGCGTGCGCGTCGACGCCAATATTTTGATGGTTCAGTACTTAAACCTGAGAGTTGTGCGGGCACTGTGCGACAGTGCGAGTATTGTGTGAAGAGCACAATTCACCTCCACGCGTACGCGTGACTGAAGCGTACGCGTCACCTTCTAATTTCTGCTCTCCACGCGTGCGCGTGACCCTCGCGTACGCATCGCATCCCCATTCTGCAATCCACGCGTACGCGTTGACAATGGTTACGCGTCGCTTCTCTACCCCATTTCTTTCTCCTTTCTTCTCTCCTTTCTCTTTCTTTCTTCTTCCTTTCTTACTTTCTTCTTTTTCATTTCTTTAACTTCTCATCATTCTCATCCTTCATTCTCTTTTATTTATTGCATTGGCATACTTTCATTCTCTGCATTTTAACTTTGTGCATGTTTTTATTTCTTTTCTACGTTTGCTATTTTTTCATTGGTGTTCACTTTTCTTGTTCACCTGTTGAATATTCTTCCATTATTTTGGTTCTTAGTGACTTGTTTTATATTGTTGGGTGCTATTATTTATAGGTCATTGCTAATCTTTTATGACACTTGTATTCCTTTTGCAATGATATGAATTTATATTGTCCTTCTTGACCCACTCTCTCTCCCTCATTGTTTCTTGCACTATTAATATGCCCTTTGCTTATATTGTTTTCTCACTTGCATGTTGTAGCTACCATGTAGTTGAGAACCTCATTATTATTTGGCATTAGACCACCCATATTATATTTATTTGCATATCTTTGTTTGTGGGTAACTACTTCTTGTCTCAACACCAATGTTTAATTTTTTTTGTTAGATTAGTTGCTGCATTGCATAATAGATTGCATGTGTAGTTAGTTTTTTGCATGTATGTCCTACTTGGTTGAAGTGATGAATTCTTTTCCAAGAAACTGTTTATAACATTTCACTAATTTGAATTAAAATTTTTGTTGAACTTACTTGAAGAAATTTATTTTGGAACATGGGTTTAGAGCTCGAACACACAAAACCAGTGAGATTTTGAACCCTATTTGATTGGTTGTATTTTTTCAACCAATATATTTTGTTTTGGTGTGTGTTGTTCTCTCTAAAATTGTGATCTTTGTCTTGCTTGATTCTATATTTCCATTGTTTGATGTATGCATACACTTACGTGATTGATGCCTTTGTTTTACTATAGCTCACATACCCATATAGCCTTACCCTTTCATTATCCCTTGCAAACCAATGTTGAGCCTTTTTAACCCCATTTATTCTTTACTTTAGCTCATCACTAACTCTAAGCGAAAAACATTAATGTCCTTCATTTGAATCCTTGGTTAGCTTAGACTAGTGAAAGTGCTCATGATTTAAGTGTGGAAAAATTGGGTTTGGGAACATTTGGTTTGAAAATTGGGTATTGTATATTCTTGTGAAAATGTGAAAAAAAATAGTTGAGCACATATTCTTGTATTCAATACCTTAATCATATGCATTGAGAAAAATAAAAGAAAAAAATAAAAAGAAAAAAAAAGAGAGAAAAAGAAAAGAAAAAAATACATAAAAAGGGGACAAAATTCCCCAAAATAAATGGTGGTAGCAATGCATATGAGTTGTACTCAAAATTGGGATGCATAAATATTTGGACAACATAGTTAATGGATAGTTAGATTTTATATTCAGATTACATGGATTGTCTTAAGTTAGGTGGGAAGTTTAGGTTAATCAAGGATTCAGATTTTAGTCCACTTAACCAAGTACAATCCTACCTTGGTCCTAACCCCATTACAACCCTTAAAAGACCTCTTGATATGTACATTCATGCATTAATTTTTTTGTTGATTGGTGATTAAAGATTTCCGGTTAGCTTGAACTTCACCAAAGCTAGTCTCTCACTATGAGTTGACTAGGACTTGTGAACTCAAGTTGATTGTATGCACTTGACCTTCCTCTATTGGTTAGAGGTTAACTAAGTGAAGGCAATTCCCATTTACCATCACAATTGACGATGATAATGAGGATAGGACTTCTAATTCTCAATCCTTGCTAAGAGCTTTATTAGTTATTAGTTTATTTTCTCGCCATTTTACTTTCTTGTTTCTCATTACAAAACCCAAAAATATACTTCTTCATAACCAATAATAAATACACTTCCCTGTAATTTCTTGAGAGACCAGCTGAGGTTTAATACTTCGGTTAATTTTATTGGGTTTGCTTAAGTGACAAACAATTTAAATGTTGATTGAGGTTTAATTGTCGATTTAGAATTATACTTGCAATGCAATACTTTTATGAAAATCTTTACCGACATTTTTCCTCCGTCAGTGGTATTTAAATAAAATTTAAACCGTACCTTAATATCGGCAGTTTCCAAACCCTCAACTTTTGAATTTTACAAAGTTTAAGCGCTAAATTCACCTCCACCAAGCTCAAGCACCACCAATGATCAACCTAATGCCTCTAATACTCAATATACACTATTTTCGCATAACATACGCAATATTCAATCACTAGGGCTTCATAAAAGTTTATGAACATATGGGAAAAGTAGATCTTATCTTTACTCACTAAAATTCCAAAAATAGGATTCTCATAAGGAAATCGAAACTAAATTTTAGGGAGGTGCTTACCAAAATTTTTGGATAGAAATGTAGAGGGGGAGACGGGCTTCACGTGGCCATAAACGGTGCGGCAGTCGAAACTCCAGATCAAAAGTTATGGAGGATGGAAGTTTATGGAGTTAGGGTTTTGTGTTCTTCTTTTTCTCTCTTCCTGCTTTCATGTTTCTCTCTCTTTCTAAGAAATGTGGCTAAAATTAATTTGGTGAGGGGTGTTAGTGGGTGAATTATGGACTTTGGACCCAAGTGTGGTCCAGGTCCATTTTGGTGCGTTTAGCCCAACTTTGGGCCAAAACCATTAAGATTAGTGTTTTAATTCGTATCCTAACTAATTCTACTTTCCAAAATATAGATTTTAATTACTTAAATTTATTCAATCATAAATTTATTTTCTCACTCACAGTGATGGACAGATTTAAGTTGGTACTATTGGATAAATTACCAGTACGTGTCCTTACGCATTTTTCCGAAATAAATTACATTTTCCCACTCGGAAAAATTTTCTGAATCCAAATATCACTGTTAAATTTTCAAATTATGAATTCTAAATTTTCCAACCCTTTTGGTCCATATTTAATTAATTACCGCTTAACCAGATTTTACAAAGAGCAAGAGCGAAATCTTTTAGCTGCGAAATTTCGAAGCCTATCTCGACTCCTGGACAAGTTTAATAGATAGTATTTAAACACTTAATTTTCTAGTTCTAAATAGAGTGTAAATCTGATTTCAGATCCTACGAGCGTGCACTACCTGCATCTGCGTGAAAACCTTGGTGTTTTTAATATTTCGATTATTTTGAATACTCAGAAATATAATACTTGATCTATATCTATGATGTTAGTACTGAAATCAAAGAACAAGTTAGCATTTATAGAAGAAACTGTACCAAGTCCAAATAGAGATGATGTACATTTTGCTACTTGGGAAAATTGTAACACATATGTTGTAGCGTGGTTAAATCTGGCATTGAGCAATTAGATAGCGTAAAATGTGGCATAGAGTAAAATTGCTTCTAATCTGTGGCATGACTTAAAGCACAGTATTATCGTGAAAATCTATTTTGAATTACAGACTTGGAGGAAGAATTATACGCAATGAAACATGATGAATCTAGAATTACAATTTACTTCATGAGACTAAAGGTAGTATGGGAAGATATTAAAATCTTTGAACTGGTCACAAAATTTAAAGATTGTGATGAGAATTATAATTGTGGACTTGGGACAATGAGTAATTATAGGAGACAAGCATATGCTGTTAGATTTTTAAAAGACTTAAATGAGTAATATGGAAGTGTTAAATCCCAAATAATGCTCATGAAGCCTCTTCCAAGTGTGAATGAGATTTTCTCGCTACTGACCCAGTAGGAAAGGCAACTTTGTGGATCAAATCTTCATGCAAAAACCTTCTTAACTTCAACTAATGCCTTATACAACTTCAACAGTAGTGCCCCAAGAGGACAAGGAAGAGGGGCCAGAGGAGTTCGCAAAGGCAGAGGTGATAGAAATTCTTTTAAGAGTTGCTCATATTGCCATAAGTCTGGCCATTTAGTGGATACATGCTACCACAAGAACGATTTTTCTCCCCACTTGTAGAAACAAAAGTTGTCTAGTGAAGCGATGGCTAATCAAGTAGCTACATAAATTATTGATGAGAATAACTGCACTAAGAACACAAGATAAAGAGAGTGACTCCTAAGCAATGTTTAATCAGAATTTAAAAGATGCACAGCTATCATTTCTTCGACAAGAGTGTGCTCAGCCTTGCAATAGAGCAAATGCAGTGGACACTTGCCAAACAAACAAAGGAAGAGCAGGTTTACCTATAGATACATATACACTTTGCACGAGCTTCCATATTGTATGCCTTTTGTCAATAAAAATATTTTTTCAAACCCTTGGGTGTTTGAGACAGTAGCTACTGATCATGTGCCACCTCAATGTATTTCTTTACAACTTTTAGACATATTAGGCCTATCTTGGTAAAATTATCATATGGAATCCATATTACAGTTAGTATTTGTGGAATTGTGGTATTCTCAACTACATTATATCTCACTGATATGCTGTTTACACTCAGCTCCAATTTTAGTTTGTTGTCCATATCCAAATTCACAAAAGGCCTACATTGCAAATGTGTTTTTACTGACATATGTTGTGAGATACAGAGCTTGATCTCCTTGAAGATGATTGGAACAGCTAGAGAGAAAGGGAGATTGTACATGATGCATTCACCAACATTAATTAGGGATGTTGTTACTATTCCGAGGGTAACCTGAAACTGTAGGTCAATCTCGAATGAGATCTTCTGCGCTGGTCAGCGCTGATGTGTCTGATTTGTGGGTGGTGGCCGGAGCCGCCGTGTCTGACTTGTTGGACTTGTTGGTGATGCTGATCCTTCGTCACCGGAGGGTGGTGGTACCTGCAAGGGACTCCGATGCTTAAGTTAGCAAGGGTATTAAGCAGGTTTTTAGTAGAATCAGAGTATGAGTTATACCTGGGTGCTCCAGTGTATTTATAATGGTGAAGAGTGACCTTTCTGGAGATAAGATAGTTATCTTATCTTATCTTATCTTGGAGTGAAGTCATCTTATCTTCAAGGGAACCGCCCTTATATCTATAGGCTTGGGCTGCCTTTGGATTTGGGTCGTGTTCCTCTGTTTGGGCCCTTTTTGGGCTTTCCTGGTGATTTGGCCGAGCTCTTTGAGAAGAGGTCGGATAGTCCTGACCTGAAGAGGTCGGTCGACTTTGTCGTTAATCAGCCCGGGTCGGGCAGCTCGACCCAGGGTATGAACAGTGCCCCTGCTCGAGTGTGGTCTTCCTTTTGAGGTTGATTCCTTAGTTTTAGGACTTCAATCCTTCTCTGGAGAAGCCGAGCTCGAGCATTTGTTGATCTCTTTTTTGTAGAGCTTGCTTTTGAATGCGGAATGTTTTTCTTTTACCTCTTTAATTTTTGAAAACATGCGTTCCCTGCTTTGGGAACGTGCGAGGGTTTTTAATGCCCCATTAACTCCTTTAATGTTCTGTTTCTTTTGCCTTCCGCTTTCTTATTTCATTTTGAATTACACCAAAGCTTTCTCTTTTCTGTTTCTCTTTCTCTTGCTTGCTGTAACTTCCCCCCTTTCTCTTTTTTTCTTCTGTTTTGTTTGTGACTCTTCGTTCTCTTGCCCCCAAGTTTTCACATCTTCGTGCTCTCCTTGGAAGTGATCGTTGGTGTGGGCTCGCCGTTTGTTTCCATCTTCGTTGCCTTCTTACTTTACAGGTTTGTTCTTTTTTCTTCTTCTTTCTTTCCGCACTTATTTTATTCTTGAAAAGTTTTGATCTTGCTTGGTTTCATGTTTAGAATGCTTGAATCTTCCCTGCATTTGTTGTGCATATGATTATCACTGCAATGTGTGCTCTGGGAGTTTCTTCGATTTTGAATGATCCTTTTTTGCATTTAATGTTTTTAGGGTTTTTGCATGCCGTTTATTGTTTCTAATTTGTATCTTTTGATTTTGAGGCTTATGAACTGCATGTCGTTACTAAGACTTATGAATCTACTTGATTCTGAAAAAAGATTGCACCTTTGATGATTTCCATTTGTCCTGTTTGATGTTGATATTTTTCTTTGCTGATAGATTTGTAAAAGATAACGATTTTCTGATGACTTTTTTATTTGCGATTTTCTTCTCGGAGTGTTTCTTGTTGTAAGAGGGTTTTTCTTTGCTGAGAGATTTGTTGGGATGTAGCTTTGTAGATTTTTCTGAGTCCTTACTCTGTTAATGCCTCCAAAGGATGGCCCTGGTCCTTGGTGTGCCTCTTGGGATTTTCTTTTTGCTGTTTGTATGCTTGAGTCACGTTTGTCCGAGCTGATTTCTTTGATTTTGCCCGAGCTACTTTGGTTAGTAATCTATGTTCTTTTTCTTGCTGTAGGACTAGTTGACCATGTCTTCTCGCAAAAATATTGTCGAGACATCTTCCAAGGTCCTTGAGGGTATGTCCGACTGGCTGGACTCCCTCGTCCTGATGTGTGTTTCCGTAGTTAATTCTGAGTTCTGTGTGGAGCTTAGAAAACATCACCGAATCTGTAGTAGTAGGGATCAGGAGAAAAATTATGAATTGGTAGCTCCTGACTCCGATGAAAGGGTTTGCTTTCCTGCTCTGACCCAGGGGGAACGGCCTTTCTTTTATGCTTACGACTACTTTTTCAGCCAAATGAACATCACCCTTCCTTTTACCTCCTTTGAGACCGACTTGTTGTGGTTGTATAATATGGCTCCATCCCAGCTCCATCCGAACTCCTGGGGCTTTATCAAGATCTTTCAGTTGCTTTGCCAAGAGTTGGATGTCAAACCTTCTCAGACTCTCTTTCTTTATCTTTTTGTTTTGACTAAGCCCGGGATCTCTTCAAAAAAGAAAGCTTCTTGGATTTCCTTTCGATCTGCTCAAGGACATAAAGTGTTTGCTATGTATGACGAGTACTTTAGGGACTTTAAGAATTACTTTTTTAAGGTCCGAGCTGTTGAGGGAGCTCGACCATTTTTCTTAGAGTCGAATAATGAACCTGCCTTCCCCTTGTGTTGGCAAAAGAATGTTGTGGTGTCTCGATATTCGTGGGAGATGCTTGACGAGGTCGAGCAGGCTTTTGTGACTGTGTTGGAAGATATTTGGGGGCAACCTCCCCATCTTGATACAAAGAGATTTTTGGGGGACCCCTCTCTTATCCGAGCTGAGCTGGGTAGTGACCGACTTCTCTTACTCTGTTTTATTTGCTTTTGCTTCTTTTCCTTTCAGTTTGTAACCTATTTTTTGGTCGACTTATTTTTTCAGAGATGGCAAAGACCAATAATTCCATGAAAGCCTTTAAGAAGGCGAGGAAGGCCACCGCCGCCCAGAACATCTTGGCAAAAGCTGCATGGGAGGGATCTTCTCAAGTTCCTCCTAAGAAGCCAATCTTGAGCTCTACTAGGCCGAGGAGGATGATTCCAACTCCTCAGGTTCATTTGGTTGATCCTCCCCCGACTTCTGCTGCTACTTCTTCTACTGTTGGTCCTTCTCCAAAAAGGCAGAGGACTGTTGAGCCCTTCAATTTGGATGCCCCTGACTTTGATGCCGTTGGGTTTTTTGATCAGCAGATTGCTTCTTATGGTGTTGTTCCTACTGACGATGTCTCTCTTCTTTGTCATCTGGACTTTATTACTCGAAGCAGTATTAAGATGGTACATATGGGGGCGGCTTTATATCGAACTGCCCAGGATCTTCCCATTCATGCAACAAAGGCTTTTATGGAGGAGGCTAAATCAGAGTTCGATAGAATCAAGGGGTTGAAGGAGGAGCTTGAGGTGAAGGTGGCGAAGCTGGAAAAAGAGTTGGAGGGTGAGAAGACTCGGGCTACTGCTGCGGTGGCTTCTGCGAACTTGGCTGAGGAGATGGCATTGAAGCATAAGGAGAGCTATGTCCTAACTTTTGGGGAGATGATAGAGCTCAGGGAGAGGTTGAAATCTGCCCAGGCCGACTATGCCGAGCTCCAGGTTCATCTTGTAGGTAGCGTGAATGCTGCTTATGAGATAGTCCCTGATGGCTCGGATGATGATGATGTGGATGTAGACCCTCTTCCTGTGCTATCTGCCAAGGCCCCTGCTGCCCCGGCTTCTTCAGTTCCTGCTACTGAGGTCGGCCAGCCCGAGTCTTACCTTGACGTCCAGATCTTGAACTGGGATGATGGGATTGTAGATGCAGTACCTCTTCAGACTCGTCCTCCTTCACCCCGAGATACTGCTACTGGGGAGTCCTTGCATCCTTTATAGTTTTCCTTTATGTATTGTGTATAGCCTGGTCTGTGGGCTTTTGAACTCTTTATTTTTTGTAACTTGTGGTCTTGACTTGGATATTTTGGTTGCTTTTCTATAGCAACTCTATGTAGAAAAACAAAGTAGCATTTTGAGCTCTCTAAGGTTGACTTCTTGGGTGGCCTCTTGAGCCTTTTGTTATAGTGGCTTTGTTCCTTTGCGATATGCTTGCCTGCAGCGTTGTTTAGCATTTTTCAGGAATCTTTAGAGCGTTGGAATCTTGTTGTCCCACCTCTTTCGATGGCTTTTACTTTTTTGCGTTAGTTGAACAAGGTTTCTGAGGATAGTTTTATTTGACTTATTCTTTCTCAGTACTCTTGTAGAAATACTTGTGAGTTTGGTGAGGTCGTGGCCTTCTGTAGGTCGGGCTGTGTCCCTTTTAGCGCACGCCTTCTATCGCGTTGGCTCCTTTTGTTGAGTCCTTCAAGTTATTCTTAGTCATCCATTTTATTTGAACCTTGTTAGGTTTCTTTTATGGATGACTTTTATAACTTTGTAGTTTTGTTGGGCCGACTTCATCATGTCGGTCCCTTCTAAGTTATTTTCAGTAATCCATATTATTTGGACCTTTGTCAGGTCTCTTTATGGATTACTTTTTATAACTTTTGTGGTTTTGTTGGGCCGACTTCATTATGTCGGTCCCTTCTAAGTTATTTTTAGTAATCCATATTATTGGACCTTTGTCAGGTCTCTTTACGGATTACTTTTTATAACTTTTGTGGTTTTGTTGGGCCGGCTTCATCATGTCAATCCCTTCTAAGTTGTTTTTAGTAATCCTCTTTTTATAACTTTGTTGTTATAGTCGACTGGTCCGACTTTTTTATGTCGGTCCATTTTTAAGTTATTTCTAGCAATCCATTTTTATTGAGGCCTCGTCAGGTCTCTTCCTATGGATTACTTTTTGATAACTTCTTGCATTATTCTGTTTTTGCCGCTTTTCATCTTGCCGATTTTGTAGAAATTGAGTTTGATCCTCGCTTGGTCGACCTTTGATGAATTCGGTTTTCATCTTTGTTGATCTTTATCGTGATCGAGCAGTGAATTTGGTTTTCACTTTTTGCTGATCTGTAGCTTTATAATCGGGCGATGAATTTTTTATGTTTCAGATTAATGCGTCTTGATAAAGAGGATTTGTAGAAAATCTGAAAAAACTTTATTCAAATAGGAAATATGCAAATATATACATGTGGGTGTTTTTATCCTTCTAAGTCAGGTAGCTCATAGATCTTGGTTCGGCGCCTCGTTAAAAAAACTTTTTCAGGAAAAAGAGTGCACCTTATCCTAAGATCTTTATTACCTCATAACTATAATACCTTCTTAGGTTGTAGGCGTGCCATGACCTTGGCAGCTCTCGCCCCTTGAGTTCGGACAGCCTGTAGTAGCCCTTTCCGAGTACTTCTATGACTCGGTAGGGTCCCTTCCAGTTTGCCGCAAGTTTTTCCTCTCTAGGTCGACTTGTTCCGATATCATTTCGGATTAGGATGAGGTCGTTGTTGGAAAAACTTCGCTGTACTACCTTTTGATTGTATCTTGAGGCCATTCGACGTTTTAGCGCCTCTTCCCTGATCTGAGCTCTTTCCCGTATTTATGAAAGTAAGTCGAGCTCTTCTTTTTGAAGTTGGGAGTTGGCCTCTTCACTGTAGAAGATCATTCTGGGGGACCCTTCTTCGATTTCTACTGGGATCATTGCCTCCATTCCATAAGCTAGTCGGGAGGGTGACTCCCCTGTTGTAGAGTGTGGAGTTGTCCGATATGCCCATAGGACTTGGGGAAGCTCTTCAGCCCAAGCTCTATTTGCATCCTGTAATCTCCATTTTAGCCCGGCTAATATGACTTTATTGGCGGCTTCTGCCTTTCCATTAGCTTGGGGGTGTTCTACGAATGTGAATTGGTGCTTTATTCTGAAGTTGGCCACCAATTTTCTGAAGCATGCGTCTGTAAATTGAGTGTCATTGTCTGTGGTGATGGAGTATAGAAACCCAAACCTTGTGACAATGTTTTTATATAGAAATTTTCGACTTATTTGAGCAGTGGCGTTAGCTAGGGGCTCTGCCTCAATCCACTTTGTGAAATAATCTTCCCCAACGATGAGGAACTTGACCTGTTCTGATCCTTGGGGGAAGGGCCCAAGGAGGTCGAGTCCCCATTTTGGGAATGGCCAGGGTGAGGTTACGCTGATGAGTTCTTCTGGTGGGGTGATGTGGAAATTAGCATGTTTCTGACATGGTGGACATGTCTTTACGAACTCTGTTGCTTCCTTTTGTAAAGTTGGCAAATAGAATCCGGCTCGAAGTACTTTTTTGGTGAGAGCTTGTGCTCCGAGATGGTTGCCACATATGCCACTGTGTATTTCTTCTAAAACTTCCTTTGCGTTGGAAGTCGGCACACATTTTAATAGTGGTGTTGAAATCCCTCTCTTGTATAGAGTATTGTTTATGATGGTGTAGTATTATGCCTCCCGTTTTAATCTCTTTTCCTCCTTCTTATCTGCAGGGAGTATTTCTGTTTTGAGGTAGTTAATTATGGGAGTCATCCATCCTTGATCCAGATCGGTTATGACTAGGACCTTTTCTTCTTCCGAAATTGACGGGTTCTGTAGTATCTCCTGAATGAGGCTTCTATTGTTACCCCCTGGTTTGGTGCTGGCTAGTTTTGAGAGCGCATCAGCTAGAGCATTCTGTTCCCGAGGTATGTGGCGGACCTCATATTCTCCGAGATGTCCGAGCTGTTCCTTGGTTTTATCCAAGTACTTTTTCATGGTCGGATCCTTGGCTTGATAGCTTCCTGCTATTTGTGAGGTGACTACTTGTGAGTCGCTGAAGATGATAAGTTTTTGAGCTCTGACCTCGTTAGCCAGCTTCAAACCGGCTAGTAATGCCTCATATTCGGCTTGGTTGTTTGAAGCAGAGAACCCGAATTTGAGGGAAAGTTTGATTTGGGTTCCCTGGTTGCTTTCTATTATCACACCTGCGCCACTTCTGGTTTTGTTCGAGGAGCCGTCTATGTAGAGATTCCATTATGTGGGGATTTCCAGAGTGTCAGTAAACTCTACAATGAAGTCGGCCAGATACTGTGATTTAATGGCTGTTCGAGCTTCATAGTGAAGGTCAAATTCGGATAACTCGACTGCCCACTGTAAGATTTTTCCTGCTAAATCTATTTTCTGCAAAATGCCTTTTATGGGCTGGTTGGTCCGAACTTTGATGATGTGGGCTTGGAAATATGGGCGAAGTCCCTGAGACGTTAGTATGAGAGTATAGGCAAATTTTTCTATTTTTTGGTAGTTCAGTTCGGACCCTTGTAGTGCTTTACTGATGAAGTATATAGGTTGTTGTCCACTTTCGTCCTCTCTGACCAATGCTATGGCTACTGCCCGATTTTCTACTGCGAAGTACAATACAAGTGGTTCTCCTTCCTGTGGCCGAGTTAGGATATGTGGTTGTCCCAGGAACCTTTTAAAATCCTGGAAAGCTTGTTCACACTCCGTTGTCCATTCAAACCTCTTTCCCATCCTTAAAGTGGCGTAAAAGGGGAGAGATCTTATTGCTGATCCTGAAGCAAGGAACCCGAATTTGAGGGAAAGTTCTATTTGGGTTCCCTGGTTGCTTTCTATTATCACACCTGCGCCACTTTTGATTTTGTTCGAGGAGCCGTCTACGTAGAGATTCCGTTCTGTGGGGATTTCCGGAGTGTCGGTAAACTCTGCAATGAAGCCGGCCAGATACTGTGATCTAATGGCTGTCCGAGCTTCATCTTGAAGGTCGAATTCGGATAACTCGACTACCCACTGTAAGATTTTTCCTGCTAAATCTATTTTCTGCAAAATGCCTTTTATGGGCTGGTTGGTCCGAACTTTGATGATGTGGGCTTGGAAATATGGGCGAAGTCCCTGAGACGTTAGTATGAGAGTATAGGCAAATTTTTCTATTTTTTGGTAGTTCAGTTCGGACCCTTGTAGTGCTTTACTGATGAAGTATATAGGTTGTTGTCCACTTTCGTCCTCTCTGACCAATGCTATGGCTACTGCCCGATTTTCTACTGCGAAGTACAATACAAGTGGTTCTCCTTCCTGTGGCCGAGTTAGGATATGTGGTTGTCCCAGGAACCTTTTAAAATCCTGGAAAGCTTGCTCGCACTCCATTGTCTATTCAAACCTCCTTCCTTAAAGTGGCGTAGAAGGGGAGAGATCTTATTGCTGATCCAGCTAGGAATCTGGACAAGGCCACCAATCATCCATTGAGTTGTTGTACTTCTTTAACACAGGTCGGACTCTTCATGTCGAGTATAGCCCGACATTTATCCGAATTTGCCTCGATTCCTCTTTGTGTGAGCATGATACCTAAGAATTTGTCAGCTTCTACTGCGAAGGTGCATTTTGCAGGGTTAAGTCGCATGCCATGCCTTCTTATAGTGTCGAATACTTGGGTGAGGTCGGACAGTAATGATTCCTCGCTTTGTGTCTTTACTAACATGTCGTCCACATATACTTCCATGACTTTCCCGATATGGTCTGTGAAGACTTTATTCATTAATCTTTGATAAGTGGCTCCTGCATTTTTGAGTCTGAATGGCATGACGACGTAGCAGTAGTTTGCTTTTGGGGTTAAGAATGAGGTTTTTTCTTGATTAGGTGGGTACATTGGGATTTGATTGTATCCCGAATAGGCATCCATAAACGAGAGGTATTTGTATCCGGAGGAGGCATCCACCAGAGCGTCGATACTTGGGAGTGAATAAGGATCTTTTGGGCAAGCTTTGTTGAGATCAATATAGTTGGTGCACATCCACCACTTCCCATTTGGTTTTTTCACCAAGACAACGTTAGTTAGCCATAGTGGGTACTTGACTTTCCTTATGAATCCTGCCTCCAGTAGAGCTTGTACCTGTTCTTCCACAGCTTGGGATCGTTCTGGCCCGAGCTTCCTACGTCTCTGCTGTACTGGCCGAAATCCTGGGTATACTGCCAGCTTGTGGCACATTAGCTTGGGGTCTATGCCTGGCATATCTGCGGCCTTCCATGCGAAGAAGTCGACATTATCTCTTAAGAACTGTATGAGGGACTCCTTTATGTGTCCTTTTAGGTTTGTGCTAATATTGGTCGTTTTATCTGGGATATCTCTGATCTGGACTTTTTCTATCTCGCCCTCAGGTTGTGGACGAAGTTCTTCCCGCCCTCGAACTCTCCCGAGTTCGATGGTGTGGATTTCTTCTCCTTTGCCTCTGAGGTTCAGACTTTCGTTGTAACAGCGGCGCGCTGTCTTCTGGTATGCTTTAATTGTAGTGATCCCTTCTGTGGTTGGGAACTTCATGCACAGATGTGGAGTCAAGACTACCGCACCGAGCTGATTTAGCATTGTCCGTCCTATCAGGGCGTTGTAGGCTATACTCACGTCGACTACGATGTAATCTATGTTGAGTGACCTTGACTAGTTTCCTTTTCCAAAGGTTGTGTGCAGTGAGATGTATCCAAGTGGTTGGATTGGGGTGTCTCCTAGCCCGAATAAACTGTTTGGATATGCTTTGAGTTCTTTTTCCTCTAGGCCGAGTTTGTCGAAATCGATTTTGAATAAGATGTCAGCCGAGCTTCCCTGGTCCACCAGTGTATGGTGGAGATTAGCGTTGACCAATATGATAGTGATGACCATGGGATCGTCATGTCCCGAGATGACGCCAGCTGCGTCTTCTTTAGTGAAAGTGATAGTAGGGAGGTCGGGTGCTCCTTCTCCTCCCTCGACATGATATACTTCTTTAAGATTCTTTTTGCGAGATGATTTAGAGATTCCTCCTCCTGCAAATCCTCCGTGTATCATGTGAACATGTCTTTCCGGGGTACGAGGTGGTTGTTCAGTTCGCCCGACCTCTTCGTCCCTTCTTCTTTTTCTTGGTCTGTTTTGCTGGCTAAGTACCGATCTAGTCTTCCCTCTCTTACCAATTTTTCTATGACATTCTTTAAATCAAAGCACTCGCTGGTGGGATATTCATAGATTCGATGGTATTCGCAGTATTCTGTCCGATTTCCTCCTCCTTTCTTGCTTTTGAGTGTGCGAGGTGGGGGTATCTTTTTAGTATGGCATACTTCTCGATCGACATCTACAAGAGACACCTGAAGAGGGGTGTAATTATGGTATTTCTTGATCTTTTCTCCATGCTGATCTTCTTTTTTCTTGGACTCTTTATCCTTATCTCGGGAGGAGTAGGAGAATCCAGATTTTGAGGTCTCTCCTAGTCGAGAGTTTTCCTCCATGTTGATGTATTTCTCTACTCGTTCTTGTACTTCGTTCAGAGATATGGGATATTTTTTCGATTGGAGTGACTAAAAGGTCCCTCTCGTAAGTCATTGATGAGACCCATAATGGCTGCTTCTGTTGGCAGACTTTGTATGTCCAGGCATGCTTTGTTGAATCTTTCTATGTAGCTACGAAGACTTTCCCGATCTCCGTGCTTGATCCCTAATAAGCTTGGAGCGTGTTTGGTTTTGTCCTTCTGGCTAAGTCGTCAAAGCTGGAGATGGACCTAGGGGGCAGATTGTCGAACCACTTAATTGCTATCTTGGTCAAGGTAGTCGGGAAGGCTTTGCATCGAACCACATCTGAGGCGTCGGTGAGATACATTCTACTTCTGAAATTACTGAGATGATGGCTGGGATCTTATGTGCCGTCGTACGGAGTCATGTCAGGGGGTTTAAAGTCTTTTGGGATTTTGGCCTTCATGATCTCTTTGATAAATGGGTCTTGGTCCTTGCGGGGGCTGTCTTCATGGCTGGATCGAGTAGTTTTAGCTTTGAGATCGGCTTCAAGATTTAGGAGCTTGTCTTCTAATTCTCGGTGTCGCCTAGCTTCCCTTCGCAAGTCTCTCTCGGCTTCCTGTTGATATTTGACTTCTTTTTCGAGTTGTTTTAATCGATCTTGAAGTGCCTCAATGACTCCTGTGTTTGGAGAGTTCTTATCTTTGTTAGGCTGAGAAGTATCGTCTAGTGTGACCTCCGTGTTCTTATGTGGTGTTCTGTTCTCCAAATCAGAATTGTGGTCGTTGTCAAGGTTGTCTGCCATGATGATGAGAGGATTTCCAGATCCCCGGCAACGGCGCCAATGTTTCGAGAGTTACCTGAAACTGTAGGTCGATCTCGGACGAGATCTTCTGCGTTGGTCGGCGCTGATGTGTCCGATTTGTGGGTGGTGGCCGGAGCCACCGCGTCCGACTTGTTGGACTTGTTGGTGATGCTGATCCTTCGTCACCGGAGGGTGGTGGTACCTGCAAGGGACTCCGATGCTTAAGTTAGCAAGGGTATTAAGCAGGTTTTTAGTAGAATCAGAGTATGAGTTATACCTGGGTGCTCTAGTGTATTAATAATGGTGAGGAGTGACCTTTCTGGAGATAAGATAGTTATCTTATCTTATCTTATCTTGGAGTGAAGTCATCTTATCTTCAAGGGAACCGCCCTTATCTCTATAGGCTTGGGCTGTGTTCATACCCTGGGTCGAGCTATCCGACCTGGGATGATCGGAGACAAAGCGACCGACCTCTTCAGGTCAGACTATCCGACCTCTTTACAAAAGAGGTCGGCCAAATCGACAAGAAAGTCCAAAAAGGGCCCAACTCAAGGAATACGACCCAAATCCAAAGGCCGCCCAGGCCTATAGAGATAAGGGACGGTTCCGTTGAAGATAAGCTGACCTCACCCAAAGATAAGATAAGATAAGATAAGATAAGATAACTAACTTATCTTATCTAAGAAGGTTACTTCTCACCATTATAAATACACTGGAGCACCCAGGTATAACTCATACTCTGATTCTACTAAAAACCTGTTTAATACCCATGCTAACTTAAGCATTGGAGTCTCTTGCAGGTACCCCCCACCCTCCGGTGATAAAGGATCAGCAGTGCAGCTAGATCAACAAGTCGGACACGACAGCTCCGACCGCCATTCACCAGCCGGACACGTCAGCACCGACCAGTACAGAAGATCTCGTCCAAGATCGACCTCCAGTTTTAGGTAACCCTCGAAACATTGGCACCGTTGCCAGGGAACCTGGAAGTCATCCCATCACCATGGCGGACGAACAGGATAACGACTACAACTCAGATCTAGAGGACAGAACGGCGCACAAAAACATGGGTGCCTGGTGCACGAAATTGTGATCTCTGGTAATGGCTTCTTAGGCCAGATACTCTGATCTAGTTTTACAGTCTGTCACAACTTCGATACAACTAACCAGCAAGTGCACTGTGTCGTCCAAGTAATACCTTACGTGAGTAAGGGTCGAATCCCACGGAGATTGTTGGTATGAAGCAAGCTATGGTCACCTTGTAAATCTCAGTCAGGCGGATATAAAATAATTATGTGGTTTTCGAATTATAAATAATAAAATAGGGATAGAGATACTTATGTAAATCATTGGTGAGAATTTCAGATAAGCGTATGGAGATGCATTCGTTCCTCTGAATCTTTGCTTTCCTGCTATCTTCATCCAATCAGTCTTACTCCTTTCCATGGCTTGCTTTATGCAAGGGCATCACCGTTGTCAATGGCTACATCCCCTCCTCTCAGTGAATAATATGCTCACGCACCCTGTCACGGCACGGCTATTCATCTGTCGGTTCCCGATCATGCTGGAATAGGATTCACCCTCCTTTTGCGTCTGTCACTACGAGGTTCAATGGAATCTCTATGGTCTCTAGATGAGTCTCAGATTCCTTTGGTTCCTCAGAGGGAAGCTCCTTATTGATCATTGGACGTCCCAGGAGGTCTTCCTCCTTGGGATTCACGTCCTCTCCTCTCCTCACAGGTTCGGCCATGGCACTTATGTCAATGGCCTTGCACTCTCCGTTTTGATTTTCTTCTGTATTGCTTGGGAGAGTACTAGGAGGGATTTCAGTGATCCTTTTACTCAGCTGGCCCACTTGTGCTTCCAGATTTCTAATGGAAGACCTTGTTTCATTCATGAAACTTACAGTGGCTTTAGATAGATCAGAGACTAGATTTGCTAAATTAGAAGTATTTTGTTCAGAGTTCTCTGTCTGTTGCTGAGTTGATGATGGAAAAGGCTTGCTGTTGTTAAACCTATTTCTTCCACCATTGTTAAAGCCTTGTTGAGGCTTTTGATCCTTCCATGAGAAATTTGGATGATTTCTCCATGTTGAGTTATAGGTGTTTCCATAAGGTTCACCTAAGTAATTTACCTCTGCTATTGCAGGGTTCTCAGGATCATAGGCTTCTTCTTCAGAAGAAGCCTCTTGAGTACTGCTGGATGCAGCTTGCATTCCATGCAGACTCTGAGAAATCATATTGACTTGCTGAGTCAATATTTTATTCTGAGCCAATATGGCATTCAGAGTATCAACTTCAAAAACTCCCTTCTTCATAGGCGTCCCATTACTCACAGGATTCCTTTCAGAAGTGTACATGAACTGGTTATTAGCAACCATGTCAATGAGTTCTTGAGCTTAAAGGAGAAAATTTTGAAAGATTTTTGAAAAATTTTTGAAAATAAAACAAAAAGAAAATTACCTAATCTGAGCAACAAGATGAACCGTCAGTTGTCCAAACTCGAACAATCCCCGGCAACGGCGCCAAAAACTTGATGCACGAAATTGTGATCTCTGGTAATGGCTTCTTAGGCCAGATACTCTGGTCTAGTTTTACAGTCTGTCACAACTTCGATACAACTAACCAGCAAGTGCACTGGGTCGTCCAAGTAATACCTTACGTGAGTAAGGGTCGAATCCCACGGAGATTGTTGGTATGAAGCAAGCTATGGTCACCTTGTAAATCTCAGTCAGGCGGATATAAAATAATTATGTGGTTTTCGAATTATAAATAATAAAATAGGGATAGAGATACTTATGTAAATCATTGGTGAGAATTTCAGATAAGCGTATGGAGATGCATTCGTTCCTCTGAATCTCTGCTTTCCTGCTATCTTCATCCAATCAGTCTTACTCCTTTCCATGGCAGGCTTTATGCAAGGGCATCACCGTTGTCAGTGGCTACATCCCCTCCTCTCAGTGAATAATATGCTCACGCACCCTGTCACGGCACGACTATTCATCTGTCGATTCCTAAAAGTAACTAGATCCTACTAAAAACATACTAAAAACAATGTCAAAAAGCGTATAAATTATCCGCTCATCAGTGCCACACCAAAGGACACTCCGGAATCTAACGGAGACAAAAACTCATCACATCTGGGAGTAATAGAAGCCCTTCAAGATCGCCTAAAGCAACTCGAAAAAGAAAGCCAGTACCAGCAAGAAGTCGGCAAGGATCTACAAAGAGAGGTAAGGCGACGTCGAGAATTAGAAGATAAACTTCTACAACTTGAAGTCGATCTCAAAGCAAAGACTACTTGGACCACCCCTGAAGACAACTCTCGCAAAGATCAAGATCCATTCACTAGGGAAATCATGAAGACTAAAATCCCCAAAGACTTCAAACTTCCGGATATGACTTTGTATGATGGCACTACAGATCCCAACCATCACCTCAGCAACTTCAGAAGCAGAATGTACCTCACTGACACCTCAGACGCCGTTCGCTGCAAAGCTTTTCCAACGACTCTCACAAAGACAGCAATTAGATGGTTCGACAACCTACCTCCAAAGTCCATCTCCAACTTTGACGACCTGGCCAAAAAATTTCTGGCCAGATTCTCCATCCAAAAAGACAAAGCTAAGCACGCCCCCAGTCTACTAGGTATCAAGCAAGGAGATCGGGAAAGTCTCCGCAACTACATGGAAAGATTCAACAAAACGTGCCTAGACATACAAAGCTTACCAACAGAGGCTGTCGTCATGGGCCTCATCAACGGCCTACGAGAAGGACCCTTCAGCCAATCTATATCAAAGAAATATCCCACATCCCTAGACGAGGTACAGGAGCGGGCAGAGAAGTATATCAACATGGAAGAAAATTCTCGACTTGGAGAAGCCTCGAAATCCAGATTCACCTACCGAGATAAAGATAAAGAATCCAAGAAGAAGGAAGATCGAACGGGCAAAAAAATCAAAAAGTATCATAATTACACCCCTCTTCGGGGGTCCCTTGTGGATATTTACAAAGAAGTCTGTAACACAAAAAAGATACCCCCAGCTCGATCACTCAAAGGCAAAAAAAGAGGAGGAAATCGGAACGAGTACTGTGAATATCATCGGGTCCGAGGACATTCCACCAACGAGTGCTTCGACTTAAAAAATATCATAGAAAAGTTAGTAAGGGAAGGAAAACTAAATCGGTATCTAGCCACCCGAGACGATGAACAAAGAAAAAGATGAAGAGATGAAGATGTTGGACGAGCTGAGCGATCACCTCGTATGCCAGAAAGACATGTCCATATGATACACGGAGGATTTGCAGGAGGTGGAATCTCCAAATCATCCCGCAAAAGATACCTCAAAGAAGTATATCATGTCGAAGGGAAGGAGGAAGCTCCCGACATCCCTGGAATCACGTTCACCAAAGAAGATGCATCCGGTATCATCTCAGGACACGATGATCCCATGATCATCACCATCATACTGGCAAACGCCAATCTCCACCGCACATTAATAGACCAAGGGAGTTTTGCCAACATCTTATTCAAAACTGCCTTTGACAAACTCGGCCTAGAAGAAAAGGAGCTTAGAGCATACCCGAACAGCCTGTTCAGACTGGGAGATACCCCAGTACAACCACTAGGATACGTGCCGCTACACACAACCTTCAGAAAAGGGAACCAATCCAAAACACTCAAGATAGACTACATTGTGGTCGACGTGAGTTCAGCCTACAATGCTCTAATAGGTCGGACAACACTAAATCACCTCGGCGCAATAGTCTCGACTCCACATCTATGCATGAAATTCCCAACTACAGAAGGGATAGCTACGATAAAAGCAGATCAAAAGATGGCACGCCGCTGTTATAACGAAAGTCTAAACCTTAGAGGTAGAGGAGAAGAGTTCCACACAATTGAGCTTGGTGGAGTTCAGAGACGTGAAGAACTCCGTCCACAACCCGAAGGAGAAATAGAGAAGGTTGAGATCGGGGATACCTCGGACAAAACAACTAATATCGGCACGATCCTGAAGGGAGGCGCAAAAGAATTACTAGTACAGTTCTTACGAGATAATGTCGATCTCTTCGCATGGAAAGCTGCAGACATAGTAGGCATAGACCCCAAGCTAATGAGTCACAAGTTGGCGGTCTATCCAGGATCTCGGCCGGTACAATAGAGACGAAAAAACTTGGGCCAAAACGATCCCAAGCTGTGGAAGAACAGGTACAAGCACTACTGGAGGCTGGATTCATAAGAGAAGTCAAGTACCCACTATGGCTAGCTAACGTCGTCTTGGTGAAAAAATCAAATGGGAAGTGGCGAATGTGTACCGACCTCAACAAAGCCTGCCCAAAAGATCCTTACCCACTCCCAAGTATCGACGCCCTGGTAGACGCTTCCTCCGGATATAGATACCTCTCGTTTATGGATGCATATTCCGGATACAACCAAATTCTCATGTATCCACCAGATCAAGAAAAGACCTTGTTTTTAACGCCAAAAGCAAATTACTGCTACATTGTGATGCCTTTCGGCCTCAAGAATGCGGGAGCTACTTATCAAAGGCTAATGAATAAAGTCTTTTCAGATCATATCGGAAAAATCATGGAAGTCTACGTGGACAACATGTTAATAAAGACACAAAGCGAAGAAACATTATTGTCCGACCTGGCCCAAGTGTTCAACACCATAAGGAAGCATGACATGCGACTCAATCCCACAAAGTGCACCTTTGCAGTAGAAGCGAGAAAATTCTTAGGTTTCATGCTCACACAAAGGGGAATTGAAGCAAATCCAGACAAATGCCAGGCTATACTCAACATGAAGAGCCCGACTTGTGTCAGAGAGGTACAACAACTCAACGGGAGATTGGCAGCCTTATCCAGATTCTTAGCAGGATCAGCAATAAGATCTCTCCCCTTCTATGCCACTTTAAGGAAAGGAAAGAAGTTCGAATGGACAACAGAATGCGAGCAAGCCTTCCAGGATTTCAAAAACTTCCTGGGACGACCGCCTATCCTTACTCGACCACGAGAGGAAGAACCACTCGTATTATACCTTGCAGTAGGAAGTCAGGCAGTAGCCTCAGCACTGGTTCGAAAGGACGACAAAGGGCAACAGCCTGTATATTTCATCAGTAAAGCGCTGCAAGGATCCGAGCTGAACTACCAAAAAATAAAAAAGTTCACCTACACTCTCATACTGACATCTCGATGACTTCGCCCATACTTCCAGGCCCACATCATTAAGGTTCGGACCGACCAGCCCATAAAGGGGATACTACAGAAAACCGATCTAGCAGGCAGAATTTTACAATGGGTAGTCGAGTTATCCGAGTTCGACCTCCAATACGAAGCTCGAACAGCCATCAAATCACAATACTTAGCCGACTTCATTGCTGAATTCACAGATACCCTGGAAACCCCCACAGAATGGAATCTCTACGTGGACGGGTCTTCAAATAAGACTGGAAGTGGCGCAGGTGTGATAATAGAAAGCAACCAAGGAACCCAAGTTGAGCTTTCCCTCAAATTTGGGTTCCCGGCCTCAAACAACCAGGTAAAATATGAAACATTACTAGCTAGTTTAAAGCTGGCTAAGGAGGTGGGAGCTCAAAAACTCAACATCTTCAGCGACTCACAAGTAGTCACCTCACAGATAACAGGGAGTTACCAAGCCAAAGATCCCACCATGAAAAAGTATTTGGATATAACCAAAGAACAGCTCGGACAACTCGGGGAATATAAGATCCACCACATACCTCGCGAACAAAATGCCCGAGCTGATGCACTCTCAAAGCTAGCCAGCACCAAACCAGAGGGCAACAATAGAAGCCTCATCCAGGAAATGCTACAGAACCCGTCAATCTCGGAAGCAGAAAAATTCCTAGCTATAACAAGTCAGGATCAAGGATGGATGACCCCATAATTAATTACCTCAAAAAAGAAACACTCCCCACAAATAAGAAGGAAGCAAAGAGGTTAAAACGGGAGGCTTAGTACTACACCATCATAAACAACACCCTATACAAAAGAGGGATTTCAATACCATTGTTAAAATGTGTTCCGACCTCTAATACAAGGGAAGTTTTAGAGGAAGTACACAGCGGTATTTGTGGCAATCATCTCGGGGCACAAGCTCTCACCAAAAATGTACTTCGGGCGAGATTTTATTGGCCAACTCTACAAAAGGAAGCTACAGAATTTGTAAAGACATGTCCCCCATGCCAGAAACATGCCAACTTTCACATCGCCCCGCCAGAAGAACTCATCAGCATAACTTCGCCTTGGCCATTTGCAAAATGGGGACTCGATCTTCTCAGACCCTTTCCCCGAGGATCAGGACAAGTCAAATTCCTCATAGTTGGAGTAGACTATTTCACAAAGTGGATTGAGGCAAAGCCCCTAGCCAACGCCACTGCTCAAAGAAGCCGAAAATTCCTATATAGGAATATTGTCACAAGGTTCGGGGTTCCATACTCCATCACCACAGACAATGGCACTCAATTCACAGATGCAGGCTTCAGGAAATTAGTAGTCGACTTGAACATAAAGCACCAGTTCACCTCCGTCGAACATCCTCAAGCCAATGGGCAAGCTGAAGCTGCCAACAAAGTCATATTGGCTGGGTTGAAATAGAGACTGCAAGATGCGAAGGAAGCTTGGGCTGAAGAACTTCCACAGGTCATATGGGCATATCGAACCACGCCACATTCCACCACAAACGAATCACCGTTCCGATTGGCGTATGGAGTGGAGGCAATAATCCCAGTAGAGGTCGAAGAAGGGTCGCCTAGAGTAGTCCACTACAATGAAGAAGCCAACTCGCAACTTCAAAGAGAAGAACTCGACCTACTTCTGAAAATCCAAGAAAGAGCTCGGATCAGGGAAGAAGTGCTAAAGCGCCGAATGGCTTCAAGATATAATCAAAAGGTAGTGCAAAGAGGTTTTGCGGAGAATGATCTCATCCTAATCTGAAATAATATTGGAACAACTCGACCTGGAGAAGGAAAGTTGGCAGTAAACTGGAAAGGACCCTACCGAGTCATAGAAGTACTTGGGAAGGGCTACTACAGACTGTCCGAACTCGATGGACGAGAGCTTCCCAGATCGTGGCACGCCTGCAACCTAAAAAGGTACTATAGCTAGAAAAGGTAAAAGATCTCATCATAGGATGCACTCTTTTTTCTGAAAAGATTTTTTAATAAGGCACCAAGTTGAGATCCTGATATTATCCGACTTAAAAGGATGAAAAACTCCAACATGTATATATTCGCGCTTTCTTTTGAATAAAAAATATTTTAGATATTCTACAAATTCTCAAGACGCATTAATATGAAGCATTCATCGTCCGATTATAAAGCAACAGATCGGCAGAAAGTGAAAAATAGATTCACTGCACGATCACGATAAAAGACCAATAAAGATGAAAACGCGATTCATCTAAAGGTCGACAGAAACCACCTTCTACAAATCGGCAAAGATGAACACAGAATAATGCAAGAAGTTATCGAAAGTGATCTAAAAAAAACGAACCTGACGAGGTCTTATGGATTGCTAAATAATAACTTAAAGACTAGCCGACGTTGAGAAGTCGGACCAAGTCAACCCAAGTTATCAGCAAATCCCTGGAAAGAGGTCTGGCCAAACCTATAAAAGAGGAATTGCTATAACTTAGAAGAGATTGACCTAACGAAGTTGGTTTCCTACAAAAACAAGTTATAAAAGTAATCCCTGAAAGAGACCTGACAAAGGTCCAAGAAAGAGGATTACGAAATAACTTAGAAGAGATCGACCTAATGAAGTCGGTTTTCTACATAAACAAGTTATAAAAGTAATCCCTGAAAGAGGCCTGACAAAGGTCCAAGAAAGAGGATTACGAAATAACTTAGAAGAGATCGACCTAATGAAGTCGGTTTCCTAGAAAAACAAGTTATAAAAGTAAATCCCTGAAAGAGACCTGACAAAGGTCCAAGAAAGAGGATTATGAAATAACTTAGAAGAGATCGACCTAACAAAGTCGGTTTCCTACAAAAACAAGTTATAAAAGTAATCCCTGAAAGAGGCCTGACAAAGGTCCAAGAAAGAGGATTACGAAATAACTTAGAAGAGATCGACCTAATGAAGTCGGTTTCCTAGAAAAACAAGTTATAAAAGTAAATCCCTGAAAGAGACCTGACAAAGGTCCAAGAAAGAGGATTATGAACTAACTTAGAAGAGATCGACCTAAAGAAGTCGGTTTCCTACAAAAACAAGTTATAAAAGTAATCCCTGAAAGAGACCTAACAAAGGTCCAAGAAAGAGGATTACGAAATAACTTAGAAGAGATCGACATAAAGAAGTCAGTCTCCTACAATGGACAAGTTACAAAAAATAATCCCTGAAAGAGACCTGACAAAGGTCCAAGAAATCGGTTATGGATCACTAGAAATACAAGCAAAAGTGAGAAAACCGAGAAACAAGTTGGACCTACACATCCACGACCTCAAAGGATCCAACTTACAAGCAACAAGTGCTAAGACAAGCGCAAACAAGCAGGATATAAAATACAATATTATAAAGGTTCAGGGTCAGGCCCGAAAGCTTGAAAGCTACTTGTTGTTTTTCAAAATAAAAGTTGCTAAACAAGCAACCAAAAGGAATATCGACAGTCAGCAAAATATTCAAACTACAAATAAAGAATTTTAAAGCCCACAAGCCGGGCCAACTACACAAATATCCAAAGAGAAATCAGCAAAGATCGGGAGCATTCTCGGCAGCATCAGTACAAGGAGAAGGAGGGCGAGTCTGAATAGACACAGCATCCACGGTTCCATCATCTCGGTTTAGAATCTGGCAATCCGGATCAGACACAACCAGAGGAACTGAAGAGGTCGACACTTTGGCAGAAGACACAGGGGGAGGTTCAACACCATCATCATCCTGGTCATCAGGGACAATCTTACCATCCCTCACAACATTGTCCAGGCTGAAAAGAGCCAGATCGGCCTCGGGAGCAATAATTCGAACCTGCTCTTTCAGGTTCTCATAGGCAGCAGTTACGCTGCCAACAAGATGACCCTGGAGCTCGGAGTAATCAGCTCGGGCATTCTCCAACTCCTCCTTCAGACGGATTCCCTCCCGATAGGATGTGACATAGCTGTCTTTATGCCTCGGAGCCGTGTCCTCGACTAGCCTCACAGAAGCCGCCAAAGAAAGGGAACTCACCTTCTCGTTCTCCAGATCCTTCTCCAGCTTGGCTACCTTTACTTCAAGCTCCTCCTTCAGGCCCTTCATCCGATCAAACTCCTGTTTAGCCTCCTCCATAAAGGCTTTGGTGGCATGGAGAGGAAGATTTTTAGCAGTCCGGTATAAGGCAGCCCCCATATATGCCATTCTAACACTGCTTCGAGTTATAAAGTCCAGATGGCGAAGGAGCGACACATCATCCATAGGAAGGGCACAGAAGGGACCGATTTGCTGATCTACGAACTCGATCGCATCAAAATCAGGGGCATCAAGGTTGAAAGGCTCAATTGTTTTTTGCTTCTTGTTAGGAGGAGCACCAGAAGCATTGGTAGAAGAATGAGGAGGCTCAGCCAGACGAACCCGAGGAGTGGGGATCACCTTCCTCAACCCAGGAGAACTCGGCACGGGTGGCTTCACTTGCACTTGAGAAGATCCCTCTCCGGCTGCCTTGGCCGAGATATTTTGAGCAGCAGTTGCCTTCTTTTCCTTTTTGAAGGCCTTCATGGAATTATTATTTTTTAACATCTCTGCAAATACAGAATCAGCCACAATAAAGGGTTACAATCACAAGAAGAAGAAGCAAAACTAAGAAACAAGTACAGAAACAAGTCAGACAAGTACCCAAAATAGTCCGAACCAAGGACAGGTCATTCAAAAACCTTTTTGTATCAAGATGGGGTGGCTCCCTGGTGCACGAATTATGAATCACGCTTTTCACAACTCGTACCACTAACCAGCAAGTAAACTGGGTCGTCCAAGTAATACCTTACGTGAGTAAGGGTCGAATCCCACGGAGATTGTTGGTTTGAAGCAATCTATGGTTATCTTGTAAATCTTAGTCAGGAAGTCAATTATGTTTATCAGTTGATTTGCAAATAAACAAGAGAGCATAAATTAAAGGTTACTTGTTATGTAGTAATGGAGAATATGTTGGAGTTTTGGAGATGCTTTGTCTTCTGAATCTCTGCTTTCCTCTATCTTCTGATTCACGCGCGCACGTCCTCCTATGGCAAGCTGTGTGTTGGTAAATCACCGTTGTCAATGGCTACCTTCCATCCTTCCAGTGAAAACTACGCTCACGCGCTCTGTCACAGCACGGCTAATCACCAGTTGGTTCTCGATCCGGTTGGAATAGGATTCACTATCCTTTTGCGTCTGTCACTAACGCCCAGCCTTCAGGAGTTTGAAGCTCGTCACAGTCATTCAATCCTTGAATCCTACTCGGAATACCACAGACAAGGTTTAGACTTTCCAGATTCTCATGAATGCCGCCATCAGTTCTAGCTTATTTTCTTATTAAAAACTCAAAATTTTATTGCCTCTTATTCAAAAGATCTACTATTTTATTCATGTTTGCTGATGATGAGGAAAATAGACTATAACTTAATTGGGGATAAAATCAAACTAGACACTAATTACTACTAATGATCATGGAATGAAGACACAAACATAGATAAGCACTTAACATAGAGAAAACGAAAAACAGAGAAAGTAAGAACAAGGAACGAGTCCACCTTAGTGATGATGGCATTTCCTTCTTGAGGCACCAATGATGTTCTTGAGCTCTTTTATGTCTCTTCCTTGCCTTTGTGGCTTGATTCCTAGTGATTTTTGGTATTTCTATCCTCAGTTGCTTCCAATAATTATGTGGAGAGAAGTGCATCCCCTGAGGTATCAGTGCTTCCTCCAGAGTGTGATTTTTCTTCTGCTGTTTTTGATTCCATTTTCAATTTTTAATATTTATTTTGTGACTCCACATGATCATGAACCTA
>NC_029789.2:27104904-27115009 GCF_000816755.2 Arachis ipaensis
TTTTGTATTCTATTGTACTCCTTGGGTATGAACCTTGCAGCTTTATAGTTTGCAATATCGGCAAACCATGGTGCTTCCTGAATGGCAAATAAATGCTCATCATGAAACGTCTCAGAGATCTCAAGAAAGGGGAGGGACGTCCCTTCCACTGGCTCTATCCGGGACAGATGGTCAGCCACTTGGTTCTCTGTCCCTTTTCTGTCTCTTATTTCTATATCAAACTCTTACAGAAACAACACCCATCTGATGAGTCTGGGTTTTGAATCCTGCTTTGTGAGTAGATATTTAAGAGCAGCATGGTCAGTATACACAATCACTTTTGATCCTACTAAGTATGGTCTGAACTTGTCAATGGCGTAAACCACTGCAAGTAGTTCTTTTTCTGTGGTTGTGTAATTTTTTTGGGCATCATTTAGAACACGACTGGCATAAAGGAAAATGATCCTTTCTGGTGGCTGTATTGAGCCTTCTGTAATCAATACACATGCGCCACCCTGTAACTGTTCTTGTAGGAGCCAGTTCATTTTTTTCATTATGAATCACTATCATGCCTCCCTTTTTTGGGACGACTTGGACAGGGCTCACCCAGGGGCTATCAGAAATAGGATAAATAATCTCAGCATCTAGTAGTTTAGTGACCTCTTTCTGCACCACTTCCTTCATGGCTGGATTTAGCCGCCTCTGTGGTTGAACCATTGGTTTGGCATTATCCTCCAATAAGATTTTGTGCATGCATCTAGCAACGTCAATAAGGGATCGTCCAGTTGCTAGGAAGGGTCTTCCTAGAATGAGGGTAGCACTCTTGTGCTCCTCCATCTCCAGCACAAAAAAGTCAGTGGGAAAGGCGAATGGCCCAACTCTGACAATCATGTCTTCAATCACGCCTGATGGGTATTTAGTAGAACCATCAGCAAGTTGGAGACATATCCGGGTTGGTTTAACTTCTTCAGTTAAACCAAGCTTTCTGATAGTGGATGCAGGTATTAGGTTGATGCTTGCCCCAAGATCGCATAAAGCTGTCTTGGTGCAATTACCTTCTAATATGCATGGTATCAGAAAACTCCCAGGGTCTTTAAGCTTTTCAGGAAAGCTTTTCAGAATGACTGCACTGCATTCTTCAGTGAGGAGAACTCTTTCTGTTTCTCTCCAATCCTTCTTATGACTCAAGATCTCTTTCATGAACTTGGCATAAGAAGGTATTTGCTCAAGTGCTTCTGCAAATGGAATCTTTATTTCAAGAGTCCTGAGATAATCTGCAAAGTGAGCAAATTGCTTATCTTGCTCCTCTTTCCGGAGTTTTTGAGGATAAGGTATCTTGGCTTTATATTCTTCAACCTTAGTTGCTGCAGGTTTATTGCCTAAAGAAGTGGTTGAAGAAGCCTTTTTGGAGGGGTTGTTATCAGCATTTGTGTGTGTCTGATCCCTCACTGGCGATTGAGTGCCAGAGTTAGAAGCTGGAGTGAAACTGGACGCCAGCTCCTTGTCTGCTCCTGGCGTCTGAACGCCAGAACTGTGCCCATTTGGGCGTTTAGCGCCAGATCTTGCCCTATTTGGGCGTTCAACGCCAGATTCTTGCCCATTTCTGGCGTTGAACGCCAATCCTGCCTTGTTTCTGGCGTTGAATGCCAGTTTTGGACATGGTCTGGGCGTTCAGCGCCAGCCTTCCACCAATTTTCTGGCGTTTTAGCGCCAGAATCAATTTTCCCTGGGCTCTTACTGTCCTCAGGTGAATCTTTGGTGGGTTGCTCATTTCTTGGCTTTTTTATGCCTTGAGGTGGGGTATTTAATGTCTTCCCACTTCTTAATTGAACTGCTTGGCATTCTTCTGTTATTTGCCTTGACAGCTGCTGCTTTGTTTGCTTAAACTGTTCTTCCATATGTATATTAGCCATCCTTGTCTCTTGTAATCTATCTTTGAATTCGGCTAACTGCCTTGTTAGGAAGTCCAATTGCTGATTGAATTCAGCAGCTTGTTCTACAGGACTGAGTTCAGCAGTTGCTGTTTTAACCTCTTCTTTCATGGAAGGGTCACTTCTTAGATACAGATGCTTATTCCTGGCAACTGTATCAATGAGCTCTTGAGCCTCTTCAATTGTCTTTCTCATGTGGATAGATCCACCAGCTGAGTAATCTAGAGACATCTGAGCTCCTGCTGCAAGCCCATAGTAGAAGATGTCTAACTGAACCCACTCTGAAAACATTTCAGAGGGGCATTTTCGTAGCATCTCTCTGTATCTCTCCCAGGCATCATAACGGGATTCATTATCTCCTTGTTTAAAGCCTTGGATGTCCAGCCTTAGCTGTGTCATCCTTTTTGGAGGGAAATATTGATTCAGGAATTTTTCTGTCAGCTGTTTCCATGTCCTTATGCTGGCCTTAGGTTGGTTATTCAACCACCTCTTAGCTTGATCTTTTACAGCAAATGGAAACAGCAATAGTCTGTAGACATCCTGATCTATTTCTTTATCATGTACTGTGTTAGCAATCTGTAGAAACTGTGCCAGAAACTCTGTAGGTTCTTCCTGTGGAAGACCGAAATACTGGCAACTTTGCTGCACCATGATAATGAGCTGAGGATTCAACACAAAGCTACTGACTCCAATGGAGGGTATGCAGATACTACTCCCATATGAAGCAGTAGAGGGGTTAGAATATGACCCCAAAGTCCTCCTGGACTGTTCAATTCCGCTTAGGTCCATGATGGAGAAAGGGAGATGATGTAAAATAAAAAAATATTTTTATTTATTTATTTATTAATTTATTTCGAAAATAAAATAAATCAAAATAAAATAAATAAAAATGAGTAAAAGATTTTCGAAAAAGTGAGGAGAGAGAAAGTGGTTAGGAGATTTTGAAAAAGATATGATTTGGAAAAGATTTTAAATTTTTTTAAAAAAATCTAAAATTTTTTTTTTTAAATAATTTTCGAAAATTTGTTTTAAAAATAGAGAGAAAAGATATTTTTGAATTTAGTGAGGAAAGAGAAAAACAATAAGATAGCACAAGATTTAAAATTTTTAGATCTAATGCTCCTTGTTTTTTTTAGTCAGGAAGTCAATTATGTTTATCAGTTGATTTGCAAATAAACAAGAGAGCATAAATTAAAGGTTACTTGTTATGTAGTAATGGAGAATATGTTGGAGTTTTGGAGATGCTTTGTCTTCTGAATCTCTGCTTTCCTCTATCTTCTGATTCACGCGCGCACGTCCTCCTATGGCAAGCTGTGTGTTGGTGGATCACCGTTGTCAATGGCTACCTTCCATCCTTCCAGTGAAAACTACGCTCACGCGCTCTGTCACAGCACGGCTAATCACCAGTTGATTCTCGATCCGGTTGGAATAGGAATCACTATCCTTTTGCGTCTGTCACTAACGCCCAGCCTTCAGGAGTTTGAAGCTCGTCACAGTCATTCAATCCTTGAATCCTACTCGGAATACCACAGACAAGGTTTAGACTTTCCAGATTCTCATGAATGCCGCCATCAGTTCTAGCTTATACCACGGAGATTCTTATTAAGGAATCTAAGAGATACTCATTCAATCGTATATAGAACGGAGGTGGTTGTCAGGCACACGTTCATGATTTGAGGAAGCTGGATGTCTACTTTCCAACGCAATTGGAAGCATGCCATTTCGAGTTCTATAGCTCCAGAAAATCCACTTTGAGTGCAGGGAGGTCAGAATCCAACAGCATCAGCAGTCCTTTTTCAGCCTGAATCAGATTTTTGCTCAGCTCCTTCAATTTCAGCCAGAAAAATACCTGAAATTACAGAAAAACACACAACTCATAGTAAAGTCCAGAAATATGAATTTTTCCTAAAAACTAATGAAAATAGACTAAAAACTAACTAAAATATACTCAAAACTATATGAAATTAACCCCAAAAAGCGTATAAAATATCCGCTCATCACTCCCCCCATAAATCCTCAAGAACAACAACAAAAGTATGCTCAACCTCATCAAGCATTTCCTATGTATAACGAGACACTCTCACATCCTTCTGTCACTCTAGAGGGAAAGCAGGCTCATCATTTTCATCAAGGAAAAAGGGGCGAACCCCCTCAACAGCACGGACTCGGAAGAAATAATTCTTAAAGTCTTTAAAAGACTCATCGTACATGGCAAAAACTTTATACCCCTAGGCCGACCTGAAAGAAACCCAGGAAGCTTTCTTTTTGGAGGAACCACCAGGCTTGGCAGAGACAAAAAGATAAAGGAAAAGAGTCTGAGAAGGTGTTACGCCTAACTCTCGGCAAAGCAGCTGAAAGATCTTGATAAAACCCCAGGAATTCGGGTGAAGCTGGGATGGGGCAATATTACACGACCACAACAGGTCGGCCTCGAAAGCAGAAAAAGGGAAGGTAATGTCTAACTGGCTGAAGAAATACTCATAAACATAGAAGAAGGGACGCTCCCCCTCGACAGAAGTAGGAAAACAAACCCTCTCGTCAGAGTCGGGAGCTACAAGCTCATAATCCCTCTCCCGGGCACCGCTACCACAAATCCTATGACGTTTCCTCAGCTCTACACAAAATTCAGCATCCACGACAGAGACACACATCAAGAGAAGGGAGTCCAGCCAATCAGACATCCCCTCGGAAACTTTGGAAGACACCTCTACAATGTTATTGCGAGAAGACATGAGGCCGACTAATCCTACAAATAAGAAAAGAAGATTGGATTACTAAAAAACATCTCGGACGAGGGGCAAAACAACTCGACTAATATGATACAGGTGAACAAACAGAAAAGGAAAACCCCAAGACTCAAACCAAAGCCCTGGGGCATCCTTTGGAGGCAGTAACAAAGCAAGGTTTCAGGAAGTTTCTACGGCTTACGTCCCGGCATTCATCAAACAAGGAAAGAAGGTTTTAAATAAAACAAGGAAAGTAAAAACTTCCAAGCCACTATCTTTCTACAGTCAAAGTAGAGAATCATCAAAGACACAACTTTTGGAGAACCAAACAAAAACCATCATCAGAAGCACAAGCAGAAACGGCGACAATATGCAAAAACGGTTAAAAACATCAAGCAAAGGCGAAGAAATTCATACAAAATACGAAGAAACTCCAGAACACGCAACAATCAGGCGCAGTAAAGAAGCAAGATCCAAACTTTCTCCAAACAAAATCAAACTTTCTCAAAATCACACATAAAAATGACAGAGGAGGAAAAAATCGAACCTGGAAAATAGAAGAAAACCTCGAAAGAAAGCTGAAGAGCAAGAAGCGACAGAGCCACCCCTCGAACGGAAAAATTCTCCAGAAGAAGACGAAGGGAGAAATCCAGAATCACTACTTTTTTCCACAGAAAGCGGTAGTAGAGCAGGCGTCGCAGGAAGAAACTGTGAAACTCTAGGGAAAAATAGAAAATGAGAGAGCAGAGGGAGAGGTTACGAAGAAAAACGAAGAAGAGAAACCGTTTCTGATGGCAAAATTCAAAACAAAAACCAAAGGAAACGGGGCATTTGAAGTCAATTAATGAGGGTATTAAACCCTCGCACGTTCCCAAAGCGCTGATATAAAAGCGCGCGCTTTTAAAGGAAAATGTTTCACATTCAAAAAGACTCTACAAAGAAAGGAATCGACAAAATGCTTGAGTTTGGCTTCACTAGAGAAGGATCGAAGTCAAGGACTCGACCTCAACAAAAAGATCGAGCTCAAGCAGGGGCACTGTTCATACCCTGGGTCGAGCTATCCGACCTGGGATGATCGGAGACAAAGCGACCGACCTCTTCAGGTCAGACTATCCGACCTCTTTACAAAAGAGGTCGGCCAAATTGACAAAAAAGCCCAAAAAGGGCCCAACTCAAGGAATACGACCCAAATCCAAAGGCCGCCCAGGCCTATAGAGATAAGGGACGGTTCCATTGAAGATAAGTTGACCTCACCCAAAGATAAGATAAGATAAGATAAGATAACTAACTTATCTTATCTAAGAAGGTCACTTCTCACCATTATAAATACACTGGAGCACCCAGGTATAACTCATACTCTGATTCTACTAAAAACCTGTTTAATACCCATGCTAACTTAAGCATCGGAGTCTCTTGCAGGTACCCCCCACCCTCCGGTGACCAAGGATCAGAAGTGCAGTCAGTCCAACAAGTCAGACACAACAGCTCTGGCCGCCACCAGCCAGCCGGACATGTTATCTTCGACCAGTACAGAAGATCTCATCCGAGATCGACCTACAGTTTCAGGTAACCCTCGGAAAATCGACAAAATGCTCGAGTTCGGCTTTACTAGAGAAAGATCGAAGTCAAAAATTCGACCTCAAAGCAGAAGACCGAGCTCAAGCAGGGGCACTGTTCATACCCTGGGTCGAGCTATCCGACCTGGGATGATCGGAGACAAAGCGACCGACCTCTTCAGGTCAGACTATCCGACCTCTTTACAAAAGAGGTCGGCCAAATTGACAAAAAAGCCCAAAAAGGGCCCAACTCAAGGAATACGACCCAAATCCAAAGGCCGCCCAGGCCTATAGAGATAAGGGACGGTTCCATTGAAGATAAGTTGACCTCACCCAAAGATAAGATAAGATAAGATAAGATAACTAACTTATCTTATCTAAGAAGGTCACTTCTCACCATTATAAATACACTGGAGCACCCAGGTATAACTCATACTCTGATTCTACTAAAAACCTTCTTAATACCCATGCTAACTTAAGCATCGGAGTCTCTTGCAGGTACCCCCCACCCTCCGGTGATAAAGGATCAGCAGTGCAGCTAGATCAACAAGTCGGACACGACAGCTCCGGCCGCCATTCACCAGCCGGACACGTTAGCACCGACCAGTACAGAAGATCTCGTCCGAGATCGACCTCTAGTTTCAGGTAACCCTCGGAACAGGCTACCTTTGGATTTGGGTCGTGTTCCTCTGTTTGGGCCCTTTTTGGGCTTTCTTGGTAATTTGGCCGAGTTCTTTGAGAAGAGGTCGGATAGTCCTGACCTGAAGAGGTCGGTCGACTTTGTCGTTAATTAGCCCGGGTCGGACAGCTCGACCCAAGGTATGAACAGTTACCATAACACAGCATTAGCTATAGAGATAAGTTGTTGAATGATAAAAGGAATTGCAACAAAATTATCACTTCTTCTCATGATAATAGTTCCATAGGCTTAGTAATAGAAAATACTCATTTTTCAGGTTTTACAAATGATTACTTGTGGCACTTTAGGTTCGATCATGTACCACCTAATAAGTTTGATGCAATAAAACGAGTAAATCCCTTCATATATTGTAACAACTTCGATTATACAAAGCCTTGTGAACCATGTCACATGGCAAAGCAAAGGAGAATATCCTTTACACTTAGTGAGTCAAGAGGTTTAAATAATTTTGATCTAGTGCATGTGGATATCTCGGGTCCTTTGTCTGTGTCGTGCATCCAAAGGTTCAAATATTTTCTAACACTTGATGATAAATCTCGATTTTCTTAGGTTCAATTTATGAAGTTAAAATCAAAGGAAAGTGTTTTGGTTCAAAACTTTTTGGATTTTTTTAAAACTCAGTTTCAAGTGAAAATCAAAGTTATAAGGTATGACAATTGATGAGCGGATAATTTATACGCTTTTTGGCATTGTTTTTAGTATATTTTTAGTATGATTTAGTTAGTTTTTATTATATTTTTATTAGTTTTTAAATAAAAATCATATTTCTGGACTTTACTATGAGTTTGTGTATTTTTTTGTAATTTCAGGTATTTTCTGGCTGAAATTGAGGGAGCTGAGCAAAAATCTGATTCAGGCTGAAAAAGGACTGCAGATGCTGTTGGATTCTGACCTCCCTGCACTCGAAATGGATTTTCTGGAGCTACAAGAGTCCAAATGGCACGCTCTCAATTGCGTTGGAAAGTAGAAATTCAGGTCTTTCCAGCAATATATAATAGTCCATACTTTGCTCAAGGATAAATGATGTAAACTGGTGTTCAACGCCAGTTCCATGTTGTAGTCTGGTGTCAAACGCCAGAAACAGGTTACAAATTGGAGTTGAACGCCAGAAATAGGTTACAACCTGGCGTTTAACTCCAGAAACAGCCTAGGCACGTGAGAAGCTTAAGTCTCAGCCCCAGCACACACCAAGTGGGCCCCAGAAGTGGATTTCTGCACTATCTATCATAGCTTATTCATTTTCTGTAAACCTAGGTTACTAGTTTAGTATTTAAACAACTTTTAGAGGTCTATTTCGCACCTCATGACATTTTAGATCTGAACTTTGTACTCTTTGATGGCATGAGTCTCTAAACTCCATTGTTGGGGGTGAGGAGCTCTGCTGTGTCTCAATGAATTAATGCAAGTATTTCTGTTTTCCATTCAAACACGCTTGTTTCTATCTAAGATGTTCATTCGCACTTCAATATGATGAATGTGATGATCAATGACACTCATCACTATTCTCAATCTATGAACGCGTACCTGACAACCACTCCCGTTCTACCTTCGATTGAATGAATATCTCTTGGATTCCTTAATCAGAATCTTCGTGGTATAAGCTAGAATCCATTGGCAGCATTCTCGAGAATCCGGAAAGTCTAAACCTTGTCTGTGGTATTCTGAGTAGGACTCAGGGATTGAATGACTATGACGAGCTTCAAACTCACAAAGGTTGGGCGTAGTGACAGATGCAAAAGGACCAACGGATCCTATTCCAGCATGAGTGAGAACCGACAGATGATTAGCCGGGCGGTGACAGCGCACCTGGACCATTTTCACTGAGAGGACGTATGGTAGCCATTGACAACGATGATCCACCAACATACAGCTTGCCATAGGAGGACCTTGCGTGCGTGAAGAAGAAGACAGGGGAAAGCAGAGATTCAGAAGACAAAGCATCTCCAAAACTCCAACATATTCTCCATTACTGCAGAACAAGTATTTATTCCATGCTCTTTTATTTTTCGCAATTCAAACTGATAAATATAATTGATATCCTGACTAAGAATTACAAAATAACCATAGATTGCTTCAAGCCAACAATCTCCGTGGGATTCGACCCTTATTCATGTAAGGTATTACTTGGACGACCCAGTGCACTTGCTGATTAGTTGTGCGAATTTGTGAGAAATAGTAATATTGACATTGACATACACAATTTTGTGCACCAAGTTTTTGGCACCGTTGCCGGGGATTGTTCGAGTTTGGACAACTAACGGTTTATTTTGTTGCTTAGATTAGGAAAAAATTTTCTTTTTGGTTTAAAGTCTTATATTATTGTTTTTGGTTGAAATTCTCTTTTTAATCCTTATTTTCTCTTTTTAAATTTTTCAAAAAATTTTTATAAACTAATAATTGAGTTTTTCTGTTTGAGTTTAGTTTCATATTTTAAGTTTGGTGTCAATTGTATATTTTTATTTTCTTTTAAATTTTTGAATTTGTGTTCATTGTTCTTTCTTAATCTTCAAGTTGTTCTCGTTTATTTTCCTTGTTTGATCTTTAGTTTTTCTTGTTTTGTAATTTTTCTTGTTTTTCTTGTGCATTTTCGAATTATTAGTATCTAAAAAAATTTATTTATTAAATACTGATGCCAGGGCATTTTGGCCAGTTTCACTGACTTTTTCTTTACTGTTTTTAGGGTAGTTTCATGCATTTTCTTAGGAAATAAGCTAGTTTTGGTTAGATATTCACGTACACCTGGATTCAAGCATACATTGTGCATTTTACATGATTTCATGAGGATTTTGTATGAGTTTAGTGACAAATTGTATGCTGCATTACCCATGACTTTGGACTAGAACTTTGATGCACTCTATTGCCTGATTTCAGGACCAAAGGAAGCAAGGAATGGGAGGTAACTTGCAAAGTTAATGAGAAAAGTGACTGCCAATAACGCTCTCGAAGCCATCATTACCCACGTTAAGAGTCACGTTAATTAAGTTAACGTGAACTCTAATGTGAAGAAGGAAATTTGAGCCAACGTTAGTGACACTTAACATTATCACTAACGTTGGCCAATACTCATAAGTGGCCACGTTAGAGTCCACGTTAACTTAGTTAACGTGGCCTCTAACGTTAAAAGGGGGAAAGGAAGCAAACGTTAGTGACATTCAACATTGTCACTAACGTTGGCCTAAGTGCACAATGCCACGTTAACTCCCACGTTAACTT